>NW_027112587.1:60281-63254 GCF_000696795.3 Halyomorpha halys
CTGCGGAAATCGGACCGTATATCTTTTTTTCTAGCAACAATACGACATTATTTCATTAGGATAATTTGCAGATCTCGCTGAGGGGCCAACAAAACTTCGATCAGAACTCCTCAAAAACAAAAAAAAAATTTGGCCTCAAAAATATTTCTAAGTCTGATTTGATTAAATTTGAGGCAAAATTTTTTTTTGGTCTTTCAGGAGTTCTAAAAAACTTTGAAGGGCTTCATTAGGGATAAGTGAAAACAAGATAAAAAGATTGTAAGAATTAAAAGAACATTAAAATAAATATACAGAAAAAAAAATTATAAAAAGTGTTTTTTTTTTTTTAAATATGGGAAAGAAATAATAATAATAATTTAAGGAAGTATACATATAAGTGGATTGGAAACTAGTTACTAATACTCGATACAGCCAGGTGTGATAGAATTCTAAATACAAAACTAGAGTATTAAATTGTAGAAAAATACTCTAGTTTGTAGTAGTATGTGTAGAAGGTAAACAGATATGTATAGTAAATGTGCCAAATAGTTTTTTCTACTATTTTAGTACCATTATTGACCACCACCGGAACTACCTTCCTCACAATCTACTTTATATGGTCAATTATCTTCTTCCATTGATTTTTAGTACAATAATCGTTTTCTTTTTTCTCAAATCCGAGAAAATTATATCAAAATTGAAACAACCTAAAACCGAAAACGAAAAAGAAATACTTTCAAAATTTTTTTAAAAAAATACGCAATATGCTATAATTATTTTAAGGTTTCTTCCTCCCGAAGTCTGTGCTGGGATGCATGTGTGGGTGTTTTAGTCCAGGGCTTTGTTTAGTAAAAAAACCCATTCATTTGTCATATATTTAATTTCTTTAACTATGAAAAAGATGGTCAGGGTTGTGGTAAAAAAACAAAACAAAATAGACCTTTTTTTACCAAGACCCTGACCATCTTCTTCATAGTTTAAGTTATACCATCTACTATTTATATATATAATTTAATTTCTTTGCCGACTGTTAAAATGATAATGACAAAGGAAAGAAGATTTCAGTTTCAACAAGTGATAATCCAGACATGTTTTGCTTAAAGAAAAAAAATTGTGATAATATCAGAGACTTGCTCATCCTTCAGAAAAAAATGAAATAATATAATTGAAAAATACTTTCAAGATAGTGCTGTTTGGTTGTTATGGTGACATCAATCTGTTCTTCGGGACACATCCTCTTACTGTCCACAATGTATTATTTAGTCAGTATCAGTATTGACTCAAAATTCGCTGATACTGACTAAATAATTGACTCAATCAGTATCAACTCGCTGATATCAGAAACTTAACCGACGTAATCGGCAAATTACCACTCGTTATACAGAGGGTTAGTTAAATTTGGACTATGCACCATTTATCTAGAAGCTAAATTAAGATATGTACTATAAATCAAGGTACAATTAAATTTACTTTTTATTGTAATGTTTCAGGGCCAAGGCTTCGATGGAAAACCTCACTGCATGATTCAAGCAATGAAAACAATGGGCTTTGCCTTTGGTCTACCAGGAATGTTCGGAGGCTTTCAAAATGAACAATTCAACCGCTTCGTGGAAAAGAAAGGGCCCAATGAAGACAATACCCAGCCAGAAGATGAGGGGAATCGAATGAGAAAATTAAACTTTTAATATTCATGCAAAATTTATCTTGATTTTCAGATCAAAGTGGTATGAAACCAACTTGTTCTTCAAATATCAATTAGAAAAAAATTAGAAAATGTGGCTAAAAACACTGATTGTATTTTTGAGTTGTAAAGTTCATTTGATTAATGTAGTTGATCCTTTAAGTTAATAAAGTTAAAGTATCAGTATTGTATTAAGTATTAAAAGAATCCCTTATCCTATAGTGTTATTTTTTCAACTTTGTACAATACATTTTAATTTATGGTTGTATTAATAGACGTTACTTGTACTTTGATGATAAGCAGAGCTGCCGATTCTTCCAACCAATAACGGAAACTGTAGTTCACAGTCAAGGAATATACATGTGATAGTTTACGTGACTATTATTTCACTGACATTATTTTGACAATCAGCTATCACACTAGAAATCGTGCGAGAGTACGACTATTACATATCAGTGATGATTTAACGCGTCTTGAAGGCGTAAATCGTCAAATGCCGCAAAGTATTTTTGATTGATTTTGACAATTTTAGGGGGAAGGGTGCAGAATATTGAACAAACATAAAGAACCAAGTTGTTTGAGAATTCAGTTTCCTGCAAAAATTCCTCATCATAATTGAGAAGTATTCATTAATAGAAGCATTTGAGGATCCTAGGATACTGAAGTTATGATGACGGATTCTTACTGCAAATTGAATTCTCAAATCAATCAATTAATTCATTCATTTTTCTTATATAGTTTATAAACATAACAATTGTTTTGAACTGTTTTATTTTAATGGTATGTTAATTCTAAAATAATCTTGTTCTTTCATGTATCATTTGTATCTTGTTCATTTAGCCCTACAAAGCCTTACAAAGTGGGGCGAAATGTTGGTTAACAATAAACAGTTTTCTATTACTATTTTGATACCTTTATTGACCGCCACTCGGATTAACTTCTTTCAAATAACCTTTTTGCAGTTTACCCTTCAGAACAAATTGAATCGGGAAAATCACTGATATAAAATCGTTTTGAAATAATACTTGTTTCTATTTCAGAGTTAGATGCAGTGGAGAACTTATAAAGGTGCATGTCCCTGGCCCGGCACATTTCGAATTTTGAGTTGAAACTTATACACGAATTATTGGTATTAATTAGTACTAAAGTTTTAGAATTAGTACCCAAAATGATCGCGAGTTATTACGTGTTCAATTCTGCCGGGCCAGAGTCATGCCAATGCGGCACTTTTTGATTTTGAGTTGAAACTTGAACACGAATTAGAACCTAATTGGTACTAATTAGTACTAAAGTTTCAGAATTAGTACCCAAAA
>NW_027112587.1:63304-64155 GCF_000696795.3 Halyomorpha halys
GTACTAATTAGTACTAAAGTTTCAGAATTAGTACCCAAAAGGATCGCGAGTTATTAAAACGTGTTCTATTCTGCGGGTTCCATAACTCCATAATGTGGAGACCCAGATTTAGGTAAAATTCGATACCAATTGGCCAACTATATATATATATATATATATAATGTTATCGGGTCCGACGAAACTATGATGTTCCATAAATCGCTTTCTTATTAGGTACGAATTATAACAATTCAGGGTTAGTCCTGTGGAGGCCCAAATATATGTAAAAGTACTAAAGTTTCAGAATTAGCACCCAAAAAGATCGCGACTTATTACGTGTTCAATTCTGCCGGGCCAGGGACAGGCCAGCCGAAGTGCCGTTTCGAATTTTTAGTTGAAACATATTCACGAATTAGTAACTAATTGGTACTAAAGTTTCAGCATGAGTACCCTAAAAGATCGAGACTTATCACGTGTTGAATTCTGCCGGGTCACGATTATGCTATAATCTCCGTGGTCTGAAGGTATTGCAATGTCGAATTAAAAGTTCTATAAGAATTAGTATCTGGTTAGTACAATGTAACAGAAAATTATTAAAGTTAGTACCTTAAGTGATGATGAGATATCCAACATCCTAATTTCGACCTAATTAGAAAGTGAGTTATGGAACACCTTAGTTTCGTGGGACCCGATAACAATATATATATATATATATATACACACACTTGGCCAATTGGTATCGAATTTGAATTGAAACTTTTACATATATTTGGGCCTCCACAGGACTAACCCTGAATTGTTATAATTAGTACCTAATAAGAAAGCGATTTATGGAACATCATAGTTTCGTCGGACCCGATAACATTTTATAT
>NW_027112587.1:64205-66248 GCF_000696795.3 Halyomorpha halys
GTAAAAGACATAAGTTTATTTTTTGGCCATCGGAAGCTGAGAGAAATGAAATTATTTCCAACACCTTGGACGAATTGCCCCACTGTATTGGGTATGTTGACGGTACGGAAATAGCTTTGGCTGAAAAACCATCTATTGACCCTGATTCATATTATTCAAGAAAGCAGCAGTTTTCATTGAAGGCACAAATAGTTTGTGATTACAAACTCCAAGTAAGGCACTTTATTTGTGGATTTCCTGGGAGTGTACACGACCAGAGGATATTTAATTACTCCAGTATTGATAAAAAATCATCTAATTATTTTAGTGGGATGCAGTGGATAGCAGGAGATACAGCATATGCTCTAAAACCATATGTTTTAAGTCCATTCAAGACTCCTCCAGGTGGTAACCTCACAGAGCGTCAGAAAAAATTTAATGCTCATTTTAGCAAATATCGTGTGAGAGTCGAACACACCTTAGGTATAATAAAGGAAAAGTTCAACAGCCTTAAGGAATTGAAGATAAGAATTTCCAATAAAGAGTCAATAAAGTTTGCATGCGCTTGGTTTAGTGTTTGCTGTATATTACACAATATCCTGCGGCCTACAGAAGAACAATTATTTGCAGAAGAAATTCTGACAAACGATGAGGTTGAAGATGAGGATCCTGAGACACATCAAGATGATAACATAAGTGGTCATGCCAAACGGAATGCTTTATTTGAAAATTTTCAGTGACTTATTCCCTCATGGATACTTGATTAATTGCCTGATAATAATCTTTGAGTTTGGGTCATTAGTAATTTCCAATTTTTTATTGTGCATGATTATGTTCTAAGAAAAATGATATCTAATAAAAGTTGTTATTATGTCTATAACCCACTTTTTTAGTATTTATTGTTATCCTCCTATCTTCAAACCTTATGTATTTTTTAAGAATAAAATCACTTATTTAAAGTAATTTATTTGAAAAATTTTCTAACAAGCATATATAGCATGTTACATGTCAGGTAAAAGTTAATTTAAATAGGTACAAAATGTCACTACTCTCATGTTTCTACCTTAATCATGAGTGGAGCTATTTGTATTTAAAAAACTAGCCATTAACAATTTAGAAAACTATAGAGCTATAATTTCAAAACTGGTGAACATAATTTAATAAAACTTGGATGTTCTTCTTAGGTGCCAGAAAGCTTTATGAAAACTACTTTGGTGTCAAAGTTTATTAGATTATGAGATAATGAGGTAAAAAAGTATTTGAAATCTGTTGATTTAACATGAAATCAATCATGAACAAAAATAAAAAGCTTACATCTATTCGAGGGAGAGAGGGGCTGCTGAGATCTTAAATAATTTCCACTTTTTATAAAGAATATTTTATTAATGAAACAAATAATATAAATAAATAAGCACTAACAAATATCAAAACAGAAATAAAGTAATATATACATAATTTAAAATATTTTTAATGCAATTATTTAGGTGCATCGGACTTCTTTAGAAGCTCCAATTTTAACCTTTTGAATTCATATTTTTTTTCTATTTTAAGTTTGCGAAGCTTCTGCTCCTCCGCAATTCTTTGTTTTTCAAATTCAAAACGTTCCCTGTCTAACTCCAGGCGATCTGCTAACACTTGGGTTCTTAATTGTGTTACCTAAAAACAAAACATTATGATTAAGTCAGATTTATTTACATAATACGCTGTTTTTTGTTTGAGTTTATATCATACCTCTACTAAATGACTAATCATGTTGGTTTGTTTCCTCTTGAGGCCTCTCTTCGGGCCTGCAAAAGATCTGGAGTCCATTGAGCCACAAGGGCTATAGGGGCTATATGCTGATAGGGGATCTTCAACCTCCTCATTCTCATAACAGTAGGGAAAATATATATTCACCTTTTCCCCAAATATTTCATCTAAAGTATGAAACATGGGGCATTTTTTCTCTATAAGCACTGTAACAAAAAACAAATTGTAAATAGTAGCTAGTATATAAATAATGTATGAGGTACTTACAGTCAATGATTAGGAATAAAAAATTGAAGAAACTATTACCTTTGATTG
>NW_027112587.1:67237-77272 GCF_000696795.3 Halyomorpha halys
AATAAAATTGCCAACAGCTTCGTCACTTCAGTAGCTGTCCATCTAATCTGTTCCTTATTACCTCTTCGGTTTTTTGTCTCAAAAGTATCATTAAAATTATCCATTCTGGTATATGACAGGGATTTGAATAGCACAAACACAACAGAACTGAGCTGTCACAACAAATATGGCGGCGATCTCAACTTGTCTATTATGTGACGTCATTCTCGATTTAACTGACCAAGTAACACACCCTCAGCCATGTTAAATGTTATTTCGTTTTACCACGGCAAAAGAAGGCAATTTTTTTCGATTTAACACGAGTTTTTCCATTTAACACGCTTTAACATAGATCATGAATACCCCTAATATGTAGAAAATATTAAAATAATTTTTAATAATTTAGACTTAGTTGATTGTAGATTTAATACAAGGAGGAGATTTTTACGAGAGGAAGGAGGCACAGCCAGTGGAGAGTTTTACTCTAATAATTGAAGGGATAAGTAGTTGAACGGGTCATGTTACAAATAGGTAGTTAATTTTGAGAAAATAAGGTTCAATTTTTTTTCTGGTGGTGCTATGTTTTGAAGTATTCATAGCTCCATCTACATTTAGGTATCTCAATTGTTATTTGGATTTTGAGATTAGGGTAACTCATTAGTAAGCTAGTGCTAGATTGGCACCTACCCTCTTCATCCACGCTAAAGATTCGAAATATCAACAAATGTTGCATTGCCCCTTCATCCACACTAAAGATTCAAAAAACCAACAAATGTTACATTGCCCCTTCATCCACACTAAAGATTCAAAAAATCAACAAATGTTACATTTCCCCTTCATCCACTTACCCCTTCAATTATTAAAATCTATTTTTTATTACCTTGGGTTTTATATTAAATCACTCTTTCCTATTCATTTATTTTATTATTTGACAACCTTGCTTTATGGCTGTTCCCTCTACCATTAGGATAATTAGGACTAAAATTAGTTTAACACATTTTATTGATGAAAACATTGAATCAGCGCAATAGTCCAACCTGTAAAGGTTTGGACTTGCTACTGATGAAAAATGTAAATATAATCAACAGACACAGGACTTGATACATCTACTTTATGACTGTAGACAACTTGAACCAGACAAATCCAATTTAATAAGACAAACAGCCATAAAGAAAAAAAATCACACTTTTTAAAGCCTATTGATTGCCAATTTTAATTATTCTCAGTAGTAGTTAATATTTACTTTATTTTCATTTTTGGATTATTAGTTAGTAGATTTTATTTTACTCATTGTTGGCTTGTATTAACTTTATTGTTTTTTCTTTAATTTGTATATATATATATATATTGTAATATCCTCTTTTTGAACAATTAGTTATTTTTAGTTATGTTTTTATTATATGTATCAATGTTGAGTATTGTCCATTTGTTTTGATGAACCAAAAAGCAAGCTAACCAATTTTCATTGTCTATAATAAATACGTTATTCAAAACATAGTCAAGTCCTTCCAAAAATCCGTTGAATTGCAGCCATGTTGAGCAGATTCAAATATTTAAAAAAAATTATTTTAACTTCCCATCATAATTGAAATAGTACACTTAAGTATACTTAAGAAAAAATATGAGTCAAGAATAAGTGTTAAAGAATAATGAGGTGTAGATAGTTGACCGTAGATTAATGATTGGAGAAGTTTGTCGGGGGAGGGGGGTGCGGTCATCAAAGAACAACATAAATAAACAAAACCATATTTATTTATTTTATGCCAACGTTTCGACCTGAGTTTCAGGTCTTCATCAGGGGTTATGGCGTAGAAGGTAGGCCTGCAACTCAACGCAGTTCCCTTCTTGGGGCTCTTTGTTTAGATTGCCAAACAAAACACTTTGGTGGATGAAAAGTGAGTTGAAAACTGTTAGAGAATCAATGCTTTGTTTGGTTAGTGTTTGTTTGCAGAAAGATTGCCAACAGTCAGTGTTATTTTGTTGAGAAAATCATCAAAAGAAGATTCTATGAAATTGGTTAGTTTTGTTCTAATACCTAAAATTAAATAAATTTGTTTAAGAGATATTAATTTAATTAAGTGTTATTGATAAAAAAAGTGTCTGCTTCTGATTGCCTAGAAACCCGCCCTGAGATTAAGAGTCAATCATGTTATAAAATTTAAATAAAATTCTACTATCTACTTAATATTACAGCTTTCATTTTAACCTGAACTAACCTTAGATATGAGAATTAAGTTAAAACTATATAAAATTCAATTTATTTTATTTTGATAATTATAAATATTACAATATATATATTTTATATTTTTCTATAATTTATATATCTCTAAATATGTTATGAAATAGTATGTTAACTAATATGTTTCTAGGCTATATGCTATCGAGAGCATGAATGTAAAATCAATAAAATGCTCTCCCACTATGGGAGGGAAGAAGAAAAAAATGCAATAGTCCAAGAAAGTATAATGATGAACTATATAATTGAAGTTCTGTATATTGAGTTCAATTTTAACTAGTGATAAAATATATAGTATATGGATGAATTAAAGGACAATGAAATTATAGATAAAGTAAAAAAAATAAAAAAGAAACAAATTCATCCATAAAAAAATATTTTAGTTCATAAAATATGATATAATAATTTTAGTTCTAATGACACTGATGACAGTGGAAAAAAAAAACCCTCTAAATATTTAAAAAAAAAGCTTTAGTGGAGTTCTGGATTTTTCATGTTTCTCATGCATATTGTATTGCCTCGTTGATACTTTCAACAATCCTTCATCATAGATAAGCTTTTGTTAATCATAATGTAATGCGGAATGTTCAAAAAGTTTCAATCAACTAATTAATGCGCGTTTCATTATCTCTAACATCAAATGTTTTTCTACAATATTTGTAGTGAATAGACTTTCTTCACTTATTCAAATATTTATTATATTTGTATTTGTATTACCATATTCGTCTTTACACAGCCACACATAAAAAATTTAGGGTATATCTATATAAGGAATTTATACAAAGAGATTTTTAATGAATGATATATGAATGTATTTTACTATGATTATGAGTATAATTCATGCACATATAATTTTGTATCTTGCTTAAATCATCCTGTAAATTCTACATTTTTGTTACTGATTTAAAACTCTAAAAAGTAAATTCATTTTTCTGCATTGTTTATACAGACTCAAACATAGCAGATCTTAGTTACACCAGAGACGAAAATGATTTTAACTTTACAAATTATGAAAGAAGAAGTCGTAAAGAAACTTCAAATATTAATATGAAAAAACGAAGACCATGATCTGCCACTTACTATTTTGAGGTTAACAATTTAATTTACAATATTTTTAGCATGTTTTATTACCCATTTTTTAGTTGTTTTTACTGCTATGATTTGTAATAAGAACATTGATTCCACTATAATTCCTTAAAAGAAAGAAAATCTTAATATATCACCATGACAAACCATTACTATTCCGATATCATATACCAAAATATTTGTACTTTATGTTATTTATTTTATATTTTCATTCTTATAGTTTTATTTATTATTCTTTTTCTTCTTTATATTTATCGATTTTTACTTTCACTTACATTTTTATGGAATATATAGTAAGGGGAAGTATTACAATCCTGAAAAATTTTGAATTCCAGTTTTCGACAGAAATATATGTTTTGAGTTCCCCTGGCATTGAAGTAACTAAATCTCGCAAAATGGCCTATGTGTATTTGAAATTAAATATTTAAGGCTGGAACATGTCTGTAGGGTGATGGCAATTTTTTCAATAAAATCCACTGACTAGAAGTACCTCTTATGGAATCGATTTTTTAAAACTTTTTTCTGATTTTGTCTAAAACTGCTCGAACGATTTTGATTAAGCTCAGTATGTCCTTGTACAAATGAATGCTTTTTATTATCAGATAGGTCTTGTCTGACAGGGCTTAAATACGGATTTTCCCAAAAATATTGCTCTAGAATATCTTTAATTTTGTTAATTTGAAAAAATAATCTGTTCTCATTGTTATAATTTATAAGAAATGAATAAATACAGAATATTAAAAACATTTGTGAATAACTAAAGGGGAAAAAAGGAAAAAGAGAACAGACATCTGATTCAACCTGGAATAGCCAAGACCACCCAATCTTTACTGATTGCATTACAACTTCATTGTATTTTGTTAAACTGTTATATTCTTGGCAGGGACAAAATTTATAATCATTATTTTCACGATGGGAAACTCTTAAATACAAATTTTGATAGCTAAAGACAAATAATAAAAACATTTATATTTTCGCTTTCCCTGGTCTTTCAATTTTTTTTGTTTTGAAGTTGCCAAAATAGAGATAAGTTCAAAAAGAGTCCACAAATTTACACAAATCTTTAGGATGTTGTGTGATGAGGATGCTGACAAGATTTTTTTTTTTATTAGAAGCTAATTTTTTTTAACTTTTAAATTATTATAATCAATATTCCTGGCACTGATCATAATGTTCTGTGCTATTAAATAAAAATAATTAACTATCCTTAATATAATAGTTACTAATAATTATAAAAATGAATAAGTATATCTTATAAGCAACCATGCTACTATCTGTTGGTTACTGCTGAAGGTGACAATTGACCATTACTTATTGACATAATACAACTAGAGAACTACTACAGTTGTCAGGAAAATATCATATACTGAAATGTACATTTCTTGTAAATACTTTGATCATAAAAAATTAATAACCATGTTATATGTTGTAATATTCTTCAATGTATTATTAGTATCAATAAATATTACTTTTCTATAATTAAACCCTACAATTAATATTCCAATGAATATTGCCTTCTTCCATCGAGTACCTCACCTATTCAATTAGAGTCAGAACCATCTAATCTAACACAACCACCCTGACAAGTCTGAATGCTGTTTCAGTTACCTTCTTCATATCCTTCCTCCTACTCCTAATTTAACAAGTGACCACAATTTTTGTAGATCTACTGAAAATCTTGTTATCATTCTTGATCAACTGAGGATCGATCTTGAAAACCCAAATTTTCTAAATTCCTGTTATTGTTTAACTACTTCGCCTTCGTTTTAGCATCCCTGTTGTTTTCTTCATGAATGCACCTGTA
Organism: Halyomorpha halys; assembly: GCF_000696795.3. NCBI lineage: Eukaryota > Metazoa > Arthropoda > Insecta > Hemiptera > Pentatomidae > Halyomorpha > Halyomorpha halys. The sequence continues at coordinate 72,343 of NW_027112587.1, forward strand.
AGCCTGTTTTTTAATTTTTCATTGTCTGTCACTTTGGCTATAGTTTTTGGTGTATAGTTGGTTCATTCGAAAACTCTTTGATACTTTATGACCCGCCACTTTATTCACGGTCTTTAAGTATTAATAAAACCATTAAATCACTTCTCATCTGCTTTCTGAACAAAAATAGGGGAAAGTACAAGGCTGATGACTGAGCTCAGCTATCCATTATTTTTATTTTAAACTAAGATTTGCAATACAGACCTCACAAACTATTTTGCCTCTTAAGATAAATTAAGGATATTTTAAATAATTATACGCAAAATCCGGGAATGCTAACACTGACTTCTGCTGAAGCGCCTCCATACATTTCTTAATGTTTTTCACCATATTGGTTGCCACCACCACCCTATTATCCTTTTTCAACAGATTATTCATAGGTACCAGATATCTCGCCATTGGAGGTACAAACCCTTTATAATAGTTTAGGGCACCTAACAATCTCCTGATTCTCTTAACGTATGTGGGGATTACCACCAGATTACCTTAATGGCATCTGATCTAACTTCCTCCTTTGTAATTGTGTGTCCTAAAAAATTTATCTGGGTTTGTCCCAGTATAGACTTCTCAGCCGACAGCTTCAACCCAAATGTTCTCACCTGCTGAAACACCTTTCGTAAGTGGGTCATGTGCTCTTCCTCCGTTTTGCTGAAGACCTGCAGATCGTCCTTATGGCACATGGACTCATCAGTTCCCCGCATGAATTCATCCATCAACCGTTGGAACGTGATGGGAGCATTTTCCGTTGCCCCACCCAGTCTGTCCAGGATATCTTCTAATCTCGGTATTGGATACCTTTCGTCCACCATATTGTCATTGAGACTTCGGTTATCAATCACCAGCCTCTAACGCTCTCTTTTATCTCCTGATGCGCCTTTCTTCCCCACTGCTCACATATGGCTTTTGTAGGGTGGTGACGTAATGTCAACAATGATTCACTGTTTTTTTTAGACTATCTAATTACTCTCGAATGTGTTGTCTCAATGTATGTGGGTACCGTCTCTCCTTTACATATGTAACTTTACCCTATTTCAGGGGAATTTCGTGCATAGTCTGCCCCGTCACTACCAATAGGTCTCCCTCCTTAAAGAAAATATCAGAATATTCTCTCTCTACTTCCTGCCTCCATTTTCTCCCTCCCCAGATTGCACCTAAATTTTTCTTCTTCCCCTCTAGCCCAGTTTCCCGGCAACAATATCTCCCCATTCCCGACCGAATTCGCCATAGCTCTTTTATGTCCCCAGCTTTTCCCAACAAGTAACAACCCACAATGGCTTCATATTCCCGGGGCATCCTTTCCACGATGTGAATCCTAAAAGTTCCCACCTCAATTCCTCACCCACTCAAATCCATATCCGCCTCCCCTTCTACTCTACAGGGCCTGCCCTGGGTGATTAACTGGCAATGACATCCATAACATGAATATCCATATGGAGTTTTCTCTTTTTTCCGCACAGCTTCCTCAGCGTCTCCCGAAACATGATGGTATGAAAGCTCCCTGTGGCTACTAGGCACCTCACGCCCTACACACTGATGATTGGGAGACCGCTGTTTTCGCCTTTGACGTTGTAATTCTCTAAAGCGCGGCCGTCCCTCTCCAGGCACCCTCCTCAACTCTCTTGCCCGGATATCGTTCCGTCGCTTAGTCGTCTCCTTGACACCATGTCTCTCCTCCATCCTCTTCCTTCCACTTCCGTACCTGAGGTCTCAGATATTTCAGAGGCCTCGCTAGGCCTGTAGTCATTACTCCTTCTTTGACTTCCTCTGAAAATTGACCTCCATTGGCTCACCCTGACCTTTATCTCCCGTTCTATACATGTAGGGGCACTGTCGCGCTATGTGGCCCTCATATCCGTACTCAAAACCCCTTGTGCGGAGAATTGCACCACCAGGTGTCCCGCTTTTCCCCAGCCATGGCATTTCCTATCTTCTTTCCTTCCTCCGTTTCTTGTCTTGTCCTGGTTCGGTCTCTTTTCTCCGCTGAAACCCCTATCTATTCTATAGCTTTCTCTGGGTTCCCATAGTTTCCAAGGTGCCGCCAGATTCCTGGGGCGGGTGTATGGTACCCTAGCCCATCCCCCATCATCAATGTCCATCCTTGTACCTTCTTCTCTGGCACTGGTGTCGATCAACATGCCATCACTGGGTTTGCCTCTTTCGAAATTTTTCCGGTATGAGTGGACGTCGTCGGGATTATCGAGGTACAGCTGTTAGAGGGGATGAAATTATCAGCAACAGTTTGGCTCTATGAAAGTTGTGGAATAATGTAGGGGATAGAATTGTGAGGGAAAAACGTAAGAGAGTGGAGCGGCACAACGTTGAGGTAAGGGATCTGATGAAACATGTTAGAATAGGGACCAAAGTACATTGCAAATTAGGTTCTAAGAGAGAAAAAGAGTTGCAGAAGTATGAGGGCCCATTCAGAGTTGTGATTAGAGAGCATAAAGTTGTCACCATTCAAAACTTCAAAGAACCAAAAAAGAAACGCCTTCCATTTGGTGTGTGGTGTGTGGTCCATATCGAACAATTGAAGCTTCCTACGACGGCAGTATCATGAGGGCTTGGACTATTGTCACCTCGTGTGCTTATGTACTTATTTTTGTGCATTTTTTGTTATTTTCAATGCCAGCATATAAGTGTAATAGGAGGCATTCATGTGATATAGTAGTTTTTTTTTTGTCTTAGTGTATCTTCTTTATTTTAATATTGAGGTACTGTTGTTATAGTAAATAATTCATTTTTATGTTATTTATGTATTTTATTATGCTTTATTTCTGTATATAATTGTTATTCTCACTTCTATTGTATTTAAGGTAAATTTGAGTTTTATTTAACTACTGTTATTGTATTTTTATATATCTCTTTCTTTTGTATATAAATGACGTTACGAGGAATGTTCGTAAACTGGCGGTGGGGAGTTACAGTCAGCTGTTATTGCGATGTCAGCTGTTCGATGTCTATAACTAAATAAAGTTTGTTGTCAACAAGCCATCCAGTATGTTGTATCGACTACCCCTTTTATTTTATTTTTTTATCATTTCGATCTAGAACAGTCTTAACTGATATATATATATATATATATATAGTTGGCCAATTGGTATCGAATTTTACCTAAATCTGGGTCTCCACATTATGGAGTTATGGAACCCGCAGAATAGAACACGTTTTAATAACTCGCGATCCTTTTGGGTACTAATTTTGAAATTTGAGTACTGAATAGTACTAATTAGGTACTAATTCGTGTACAAGTTTTAACTCAAAATTCAAAAAGTGCCGCGCTGGCATGATTCTGGCCCGGCAGAATTGAATACGTAATAACTCGCGATCTTTTTGGGTACTAATTGTAATATTTTAGTACTAAATAGTACCAATTAGGTACTAATTCGTGTATAAGTTTCAATGTACAAAGTATACTATATGTTCATGTTATTTTAATCAATTCACCAGACCAAGCCATTTTCAGTATTAATTTAGGTGTGGAACAGGTATGTAAAGTTATTTACTGTTTTGTATAAAATTAGATATGAAATTAATATTAGAACATTTTTAACGTTAAAAAATAAAAAGTTACATTTATTAACGTTCGGTGTACTTTTTTTAAGCTTCATATTTATCTAATTATAAATTTGAAATAACGATCTTTAGCCTGAATTTTTATGAGCGGATTTATATTCTTTTACCCATATAACTTTTTATGGCCTTGTGGTTTAGTGATTTCAGAAAATGGAATCAAATCTTGTTGCTGAACTTGATAGATTGATGAGTTATGTGATGGATTGCCTGGAAATTGTTCCCAGAGTAGTGGATGGTAAGGAGGATTTTTATAATTTTGGTAGAGACTTAAAATTATTTGTATCATTAAAATATTTCTAGTTTGTCGCCCTCTTCTTATTTTTAGCTTATCAGGGGACACTATATGATTGTCAGAATTGGAATATTAGTAATAAAAGTGATCTTGAGGAATGTTAAAAGATGCTCGAAATGAAAATACTGAATTACATAATCAAATGGGAATCATCCGAAGAATTGTTGATTAAGAGAAATGTAGAAGAAAGTGTCAGAAGATGAAAGAGATTAATTGGTTAGTCAAGTTGTAACTAGTAGAGTTTATCTACTAAGACTTATTTATAATACTTTTCTTTTTTTCAGAAATCTATGATGATGAGCATTGACCAAGATGAGCATGGTGATTAACAATGATAGTAATTCAGAAAAAATTACAATTTAAAAAAAAAATTTGTTCCAGTATAGACAAATTAAATAATGCACCAGATCTACAAACTACTGGTACACCAAGCTCCATAACCATTTAATGGTTATTGGATTTATTGGCTCCTCCGCAATTCTTTGTTTTTCAAATTCAAAACGTTCCCTGTCTAACTCCAGGCGCTCTGCTAACACTTGGGTTCTTAATTGTGTTACCTAAAAACAAAACATTATGATTAAGTCAGATTTATTTACATAATACGCTGTTTTTTGTTTGAGTTTATATCATACCTCTACTAAATGACTAATCATGTTGGTTTGTTTCCTCTTGAGGCCTCTCTTCGGGCCTGCAAAAGATCTGGAGTCCATTGAGCCACAAGGAGACAGCACTTCGTGTGGATAAGGAGGTATGGAGATGACTGTAGCAGAACTACAAGGAACGGCAACTTCACAGTCGGTTACAATATTTTCATCATTTTCTGGCTCAAGAATAGGGAGTGTTTTTCTTGCTGATAGGGGATCTTCAACCTCCTCATTCTCATAACAGTAGGGAAAATATATATTCACCTTTTCCCCAAATATTTCATCTAAAGTATGAAACATGGGGCATTTTTTCTCTATAAGCACTGTAACAAAAAACAAATTGTAAATAGTAGCTAGTATATAAATAATGTATGAGGTACTT
>NW_027112587.1:77322-83857 GCF_000696795.3 Halyomorpha halys
TATATATATACATAAAAGTTACGGTCTGAGTCAGCTGTTACTTTGATGTCAGCTGACTGAGGAGATCAGCTGATCGAATGTATAGAAAGAGATAAAGAGATGTACAGAACCCAATAAAGCTAGGATGTTACAGCAGTTCAAGCGTGTTAGATCTTATTCTTTCTTTTCTTTTTTGACGTTTGGCTTTCGCCGATACTTAACTGGTGCCGAAATCCGGAATAATTTTCAGTCTAAAAGAATTCAATTTTCTCTTTGAATCATGACCAGTAACGGAATAATGAGCAGAGCAGTTCTGAACCTGGAAAACATGAACCAAAACAACCAACCTCAAGCTGCAGTCAACCAAACTTTAGCAGCAGGTAACCCACCTCCAGCCACTACCAGAAGTTTCTTTAGTGCAATTTCTTGCCACGACGCTAGAATAGATTAAGTTCCGTACGTCAACCTCCCAGGACCTGAGGAAGGCTGTGTCGCATCTAGAAAAAATCACTGGAGAGACCGGAGAATTAAATCATTTTTTAAAATGGGACAATCGCCTAATGGGGCGAATAGAAGCGAAGATGTCGGAAGATCTACTGGGCAGCGAGGATGCAAAAGCACTGAAAGAAGCGGTTGTCTGTCGAGTAAAAAGAAGTATCCTAAATCTGATTCAGGCAGATGATGAGACCCCTGGAGGGTCATCAAAGAAAGATTAAAGAAGGCATTTGGAGGAGGACGGTAGTATACCAACGGCCAAGAAACATGCCCAACCCTTGGAGAAGGAGAAAACACAGGAATGTTAGAAGAGAGAGAGCTATGGACCAAGAAAATAGAAGAAGCCTAGTTAAACCCAGAAACAATAGTCGGCGGGAGGACCGCAAGTGTCACGGATGTGGTAAAATTGGCCGCACACGAGATGCTTTGAATGAGGGGCACATAGCCAAACAGTGCCCATATATGTACAGAAGAAGAATAGAGATAGCAGGAGTGAGGTGCTTAGTGGACACCGGCAGTTCCAACAACATCATGTGCCGAGAAGCCCTACGACCGGGAAGACATACGTAAAGGAGAGGAGATACCCGCAGGGGCTACGTCACCACACCCGGGAAGAGCTCAAAAGTTTAAAACACCAGGGAATAATTATTGATAGTACATCCCCATACAATAGTCCATCGTGGGCGGTTAAAAAGAAGAGCGCGCCAGGTGATACTAGTGAAAAGTACAGAGTGGTAATAGATAACTGGAAGCTGAACGAGAATACCATAGACGAAAAGTGCCCGATCCCCAGATTTGAAGACATTTTGGGCAGGCTGAGTGGGGCGACGGGAGTATGCATTGGGAGCAGTGTTGTCTTAGGATAGAAAAGGGAGAGATCACCTAGTGGTGTATGGCAGTATCTGATATTGTTATTGACCAGATATTGTGCGTTGGAACGAGAGCTCTTGGGAATAGTATGGGCTGATGACCACTTTAGACCGTATGTGTTTGGCAGAAGGTTTAGGATACACACCGACCATAGGCCTCTACAATGGGTGGGGAAGTGGAAGGAATCTTCGGCTAGCATTAGGCGTTGGAAGGAGCTACTAGTACAATATAACATGGACATAATTTATAAACAAGGAAAAGAAAATGTGGTAGCCGATTGGTTGTCTCGAGCAATTACAGTAAATGCAGTAGTAGAGGAGGCCGAAGAATCATCTAGGCAATTAAAGTGGGAGTGGACACCGGAAGAGGAAGAAGAACAGAATGTGGTGGTGGAAGATGATAGGGAGGAATTTTCGTCTAACGAGAGATCGGAAGAAGGAAGACCAATAGATATTGAGGAACTAGAGGACATAATAAATGAAAAGAGGCAGCATATTGTATGGAAGACGAGGACCACTGGATTGCTCAAAGTTGAGTGCACCAAGTATGGGAGGAGCAATATCACGACGATTTGGTCACAGCCAGGCGTGAAGAATGACTAGATCTGTAGAAGGATTGTTCAACCTTCAAGCTTCGAAGCCTGGAGAAAAGTGTCACCTCTAAGTTGTGAATGAATCCATGGGAAAAGATCAAGCGGCTATGGCGTGATGAACACATAGGGATAGACAGGACATTCCCCCGATGCAAGCTGATGGTGTAAACCTTTCGGGAGGACGAACGCCAGAGAGATCATATCATTAGGGCTAAACAAATCACCGAGGTACCTCGGAGACACTCCAAGCGTTAAAGAGAAGGTACTTTTGGTGGGGGATGAAGAAGACAATCACAGTAGTCGTAGGAAATTGCGAAATTTGTCTAAGCACGAAATACGACAGAAACCCACCAAAAGGGAGACAAGAAGAAACACATACCCCAGATTCACCGCTCAACGATCTGCAGATCGATACATTTACATGGAGAGGATATAAATGGATAACCATGATTGATATTTTCAGTAAGGCGGCAATAGGTGCAGGACAAGTCGTCTGAAGCAGTATTGCAATTGTTACAATTCTTTGGAGTTCCTGAGCGGATCGCATCGGATGGAGGCAGAGAATTCGACAATGCCAGGATTCGAACTGAAATGAAGGACATTGATATGACATGGCACCTCAACATACCAGGACATTCCAAGACTAGAGGAGGCATAGAGCGACTTCATGGCACGTTGAGTGACCATTTTCGCTTATATTAAATCGATAAGAGATTGGAACCGGATGTAGCAATGCCAAAGGCTATAGCGGCATATAATCATTCGGTACACACCGGGTATTTCACCATTTGAGATCCTCTTTAGACTTCGAGGACATCGGCGGGACTATAATAGCACGGCATCAGACGGAGAGGAAATACACAACAACCATGTGGCTCGAAGAAAGTTATGGGAAAAGGCCAGGGGGGTAGCTCGGGAGAATTTAAAGGTCACAGATAGGATAGGAGCAATCAAAATCGGGACGATCGTATACAGAAAGTTGGGGTCTAACAGGGGTAAAGAGATACCGCGATACGAGGGTCCATTATGGGTGATAATTATAAGGGAACACTATATTCTAACAATAGAAAATATCAGAAAACCCAAAAAGAGAACTGTCCATATTGAAGAATTAAAACTCCCGGTAATGACTATATAAAACTGAAGTGTTTTTATACTAGATTAGATTGTAGAAAATTTAGTTATTAATTCTATTTATTGTTTTTAGTTTTAAGATTGTTATTAATTTTTGTAAATATTGTCTTTTTCATTCTGTTTTTGATTTTTATAAATATTTTCTTTTTCATTCTAACTTGTTCAATTACTGTATACAATTTTTTTTAAAATTTTATTATTAAGCTTAAATTATGTATTTAGCATAACGATACGTTCCTTGCGCGTATTCTTATCTGTAATTAAAAGAGTTGATATATGACAGTTACACATGTGCGATATTTCAACTTTAGATATACAGATTCGGAGATACAGAGGAAGATGTATGCACATATATACTTGGATATATACACAACACCGTGTCCAGAGAGCCTTTCTATATTCATGAAGAGGCACATTCTGAAAGTCTTCTAAAGGAAGACTTAGTCGCTGACTTAATGTCATACTAACTTCGCCTCGATAGCTCCATATAATTCCTTTAACATGAAACCTCGGTGGAACTTTAAAACAAAGTTGAATTTTTGCTATGGCCCAATATTTTATTTAATATCAATAATCTATGATTTTTTAACACAATTAGAATTGATTTTTTTTTTTAAGAATCATAGAAAATTCTTGGACGGCTTCACTTTAGGGGAAAGTTTATGTTAAACAGGACTGTATTGATTTTAAAAAATAATGTAATCCAACATACTTCTTAAAATCCTCAGTGCTCCTTATTTTGTCACAAATAAAATCTTTCCATTCTAAACTCCTTAACGACCCAAACCCACTAGATTCTAGCCTTGCTTCCTCTTATATTCCTGACAACCTTAGTAGACCCCTGAAAAGAAGATGGCTTCGAAACCTAATGTAGAAATGTAATTAGAGTGCTACCAATGGGTAGTTTCTCTAGCCGTCTGTACCATTTCACTAGTGTCCAAGAGGAGGAAAAAAGTCAGTTATTTCATGCCAATTTTTGATTACTTTAATGAAAACTATGTAATATTACTTGTCAAAATTGATGAGTCTGCCAATTATAGGTAGGGGGAAAACAAAGTCGCAACTGTTTCAAAACGTTAACAAAAAAAATTCTTTCGGAACTGCATATCTCTAAAATTATGAACAACGCTAGAAAACCTAATTGAACATCATTTAAAAAAGAATACATTTGATGAAAAATGAGCCCTAATAGAGCTATTCACGTTCAATAGTTTTCAAGATATAGCTTTTTAAAAAAACAACATTTCATAAAAAATCAGTAGTTAGTAGTTTATACTGTTTATATTAGTAGGAGTAGAAGTTTTTATGATATTTAACAAAATAAATTCACCAATGTCGATTTCCAATTGTCCGGATATATTTTTTGGGTTTATGAAAAACAATATCTCAGGAATTTCAGACGTAAAGGTGTCTGGCAGCAGAATAAAGGTAATTTAACTTGATATATTGTATTTTATGACACGTATCTTCATAGGGGTAGTAGTTTTTATGATAATCGTACATGAATATTGTATTTGAAATTTTGTCCAAACAATTTATTTTAGCAAATATTATGAAAACTACTTTTCCTGCGAATATCAGTGTTATAAACTACTTTATATTAGTTTTAACTAGCTTTAATTTGAATGCTGCCTGACATCTGTACGTCTTATGGTTCCTAAGATATATTTTTCGATAAGTAAACGTTTTTGTCCGAACAACTTGAAATGAACATTTTGTGAATTAATTTTGTCAAATAGCATGTACACTACTACTCCTACGAAGATAAACGTCATAAACTACTTTATAGTACATTAAAACAGCTTTGATTTGATTGTTATTAGACATTTGTACGTCGAACGGTTTTTGAGATATAGATTTCTCAAAATAAATTCAATAATTACTGATCTTTCAGTGCATTTGTTATGAATTGTTGCTATTTAAAAGACTATAGCTCGAAAAATATTGAAAGTAAATAGCTAGCTATATTAGGACTCATATTTTAGAAAATTTACTCTCCTTTAAATGATGTTTCACAAGGTTTTCTTGTCTTTATTTTAAAGATATGAAGCACTGAAAGAAAAGTGATTTTTTTTAACGTTTTGAAGCAGCTGCCATTTTGTATTCCCCTATCTATAATTGGCAGACTCATCAATTGGACTAGTAATTAGACGTAGTTTTCATTAGAGTAATAAAAAATTGGGGTGAAATAAGTTCCTATTTTCACTCTGACTCCTGTACTAACTATATTAAAATTAACATCACATTTACTTGATGTATTTTTGTTTAAATATAATTGTTGTTGCTTTCTTTATTGTATATACTTTATTGTAAATAGTTATTTTTGTTGTATTTTATATTAATATATTGTATAGTTGAAGTATACGAGGATTGTTCGTAAACTGGTGGGGGGAGGGGAGTTACAGCCTTAGTCAGCTGTTATTCGATGTTGACTGAGGAGATCAGCTAATCGCATGTATATAAAGAGATGTACCGAACCCAATAAATATAGTATGTTACAGCAGTTCACACGTGTTACATCTTATTCCGTCTTCTCTTTTTTGACATTTGGCTTTCGCCGATACCTTAACTTATATATATATATATATAAAAATTTAAACTTGAGTCCTCATAGAGCTCTTTAAGTTGAATACGAGAGGATGGTTGGTGGTGCGGTCAAAGAGAAACACAAATAAGTTGGTGTAACTTATTTTAAGTTTAATAGTTTGGTTTATTAAGACTTAACTAGTTAAATACTTTATAAAGTAGTTTATAATCAACATATCCTCAAGAGTAAATTCCATGATCTTTGCAAAAATTACATATTACTACTTTCTCGTTATTTGTTAAAAATAGTTTAGCTAGAAGAACTGTCTTTATCTTGGAAAATGTTGAACGTAAAGAGTTCTTTTAAGGTTCAATGTGAATACTGTTAAATAGAACATAAAGTAGTTTATAATGAATATTTTTCCAAGAATAGTAGTTTTAATGATATTTGCCGATATAAGTTTACAAAATGAGAATGTCAATTCTGATTGGTGGATTTTAATCGAACAAAAATGCTGTCCCATCCCAGGCATATACTTGCCTTAAATATGTATTTTCAGTTTCGTTCTTTTTTTAAAATAGCATTGATTTATCTCGGAAACAATTCAAGTTAAAGAGTTCTATTGAGATTCAAATTGTATTAAATTTATACTCTTTTAAAAAGAGTTTTGTAGCCATACCGATAATCTACTGGTCAATGCCATGAGTACCACAGGCACCTTAACCATTCTGGCCTGGCATGACGCAATCAACCAGCAAGCACGGTAACTACTACTGGCGACAAGCAAACGCCGGATAATATTATTTATACAATACTTTGTAAATATACTAATTGCACATATGTAACATATATAATATACATAAAAGTAATGGAAAATGACGAAAAACCCATAAATAAAACGTGTAATTTGACGTGAAACTATCGAGCCCATGATGTTG
>NW_027112587.1:84487-87130 GCF_000696795.3 Halyomorpha halys
AGAAGACGAGAGGACTATAGACCTAGTGAGTCCTGATATATTTTAAGGTATACCCAGTTCATTTATTCTTCTCGCGTAGAAAACACACTCTTCGAAGATATGATTTATTGTCATTCTTTGATTACATTTTTGGCATCTGGGTGGATCTTCCTTTGTAATTAAGCGAAGGTGTGTGAGCCTGGTGTGTCAATACAACCTCCTCTCTGCGGTTGACACGACTGGAGCTGCTCCATGCCTTCACATTTTTCTTAATCGCCTTCAATTTATTTGGCGGGCTGCTGTCCCGCAGTGCCTGCCACTCCTGTAATATGGCCTCTCTTTAGACCAAATTAAATGTATAATTTTTCCATGGTCGTTCAAAATTTTTATGAGTTCTAAAACACAATGAAGTCCGGGGACATATTTTTGGATTAGCTATTATTGAGTGTGTGCTTGTTGTTTTTTATATATTATTGTTTACTATTATTATTAATTTAAAAACATGTCATATTTACAGATTATGAGCCATCCAGATTCACCAGTCGAATGCAACCAGTTTGATATACGCAAACCTCAACTCTGAGAAATACGTATTGAATAAGCGTAGATTCGCCGAAGACTCGGAATGTTGTCCACCCAAACGTCACCGTACAGCAACGAAGAAACAGAGCCTTTTGCCGATTTTACAACTGATCACGACGACTGTAGAGATAAACCTTCTAGTAATGAAACAGATACCGAACATTTTACGATACACGACACGTTATATAAACACACACCCACGAGCGATACCACAGATCTGGGACTCGATACTATCGATTTTTGCCACTTTTTTCAAGATCCAGAACCATCCTTTGGACGAAATGGACTCGAGTTCTTTATCAACAATCTCCGATACAGGTTCAGACAATACTTTCTATACGACATACGGAAACCTAGAAGACGTACAGACCCTAGAAGATTTGTTGAGGAAGTATTAAAGCGACGACCTGGATACAACAGACCAGACGGATTCTGGTTATTCTGGCTGCATGACAATCAACGCTTCCCTCACTTACACATCGTCCACGACTGCGGCTACAGCAACCGATCCTGTAGGTGGGGGCCCATCGCAGACCTCTCACACAAATACGGACAACAAAATGCCCGACTACATAAGTACCGCAGACGATTCCGACGACGAGGCAGTGTGTATTCCACCGCGGCCTACCTCGAAAGTGTGAAATCGTATTCAACACTGGATGGACGAACGTGGTGTGGGTTCAACATCGGATGTATCGAATCCCACATTAATGCTTTAGATCAGAGTACTACCGTTATCGTCTTTGAAAATCTCGAAAAATCTAAGTGTTACCTGGCGACGAAGAAACTGTTGGAGATAAACAAATTTACTCATCCGGAAGCATACCGTTTATGCAACCTTTTAAGAAAGGAGCTATTGGTTATAACAAGTCAGAGTCGAAACTTCAAGGACCGCGAAGGATACGTTCCTTTGAAAATGTTGATAAGACGCTAATTACCAAAGTAATGATCACTAGTCTAGGTTGTATACCCGTCCAGATGTTATGTTTCTGGATGACATATGCTGAATATTCTACGCGAGTTCCCGCGTTGTCGCAGTAGAATGTATGGTTACTCCTAAAGGGTTTAAGTCATCCTTTGATACCGGTGCTAGTGTAACGTCCTCTGCTAATAGTACCCAGGGTGTGTTCGGACAAGTAGTTGTGGGTCTTAATAGACATATTATCATACGTAATTACGGAGTAGTGAGAAATGCTACTCAGCCTATGACAATAGATACATTATCCCGACGGTTATGATATAGAAGAACGGTTAGGGGGTAGACACATATATGATTCTAATTTCGTCGGCACACAACGTACTATACCTATATATGGAGGTTTTTGTTTACCTACCAAGGCTAGTGAGAAAGATAAACCTGTAGTAGCTTGGCCTGAGATTATTAAATTCAATAAAACATTTAATTTACTAGACCATATGGAAACACCTTGCTTACATTATAAATATAATGTAAAAACAAATGTAATAAAATCTAGACCTAATATTGCTATACATGACCCTGCAGTTAGTAATAAAGCTAACATGGGAGGTGAGGACATTCGTATTACAATACGCTTGGTTAGTGGTGATAATAAAATAAAGGTTATTTGGTTGGGTAATTTACCTTTTGTAGCCGAAACGGCTGGTACGTATAATGATTATGTCAATTAAATGATAGAACATTGTCATGGCGTTACTGTACCAGATCATACGCCTCCTAATTCCGGACATCCAAAACCAAGTTTACATATAGGCGTATTATCTGTCCAAACTAATGCACCTGATAAAGAGACGGAAGAATATGTTACAGCCTGTGCTACGTGGGAACTTGGAACACGTATTATTGTAGCAACTGATTTTCATAATCATTATACATATAAGAATCTTAATAGTCTACATAAAGTACCTTTCGATGTTAAACCAAAGGGAATACCTAATGTATTTATTATTATATGTAAATAATGTATTATATACAATAAATAATATGTACAAATGGCGTTGTACATATACATACATATATACATAAATATATACATATATATTTATATATAATGTATTTTATTTTTTGTTGATTGATTAGGAAGGTTCATTTTTGAAAATAAA
>NW_027112587.1:87180-91681 GCF_000696795.3 Halyomorpha halys
TATATATATATATATGCATAAGTTATGTTTGGACAAGGCCTGTATACAACACTAATCCTAACTCCCCATGTAAATAAACACCCCAATTATGTGTATAAGGAGCATCACAGAGATAATAAAGCAGTATCTTTCTAGTAAGCGTGCGTTGTAATTCTGTTCCCTTTTGTTGAGTCTTTCAGTACAAGTGCTCGTAAGTGGTGCCGAGACCCGCAAACTGGAGATTTTTCACTGATGAAGATTTTTTTTCTAAATCTTAATTTTTTTTTTAATCTCAATCTTTTTTCTAAAACTTCACTGATTGAAGATGGTCAACCACAACCACAGCCCACATTGAGGCACCCAGTTCTACAGATCCCGGTGGCGCAACCGGCTCCAGGAGTTCCTGCGGCCCCGACTTTTCCGGCAGTCCCGGCGGCGTTTCCGGACTCCCGCTACCAGATACCACTCTCGCAGCTGCTCACGCCATTATTTTGGCTAAAATGAAAGTGAGAGCATTAACCTCTCAGGATATTAAAAAATCCATCTCAGAATTAGAGCGGTTCTCAGGCGAAATCGGTGAGTTAAATCACTTTATCAAAGGTGGAGATCGCATCATGGAAAGGTTGGCAGCCAAGGTCTCAGAGGAGTTGCTGGATAAGAATGACGTGATTTCCCTCAAGGCAGCACTCATATGCCGGGTCAAGCGAAGTATTTTGAATCATATTGAGGCAAACGAGGAAACAGCATGACCAGTAGTGAAGAAAAGATTAAAGAAGGCCTATGGAGGAGGTACATGGTTCCCAGAGGAAGACATTTTCTACATGATGCGAGAGAGGAGAAAGCAGTCTAACGGACTGTACGCAGACACGCTGTTAGGCCAGTTTAATCTGGCCAAGGAAAAGATGAGAGAGACTTTTGCAGCGGATGTAGTCAGTTGGAAGATGAATTTCATCGATTCCATAATGAAAGTGCAACTGGCTAAGGAGAAAAATAAAAGGGAAGGCTTACCCCGGGACTGTACTTTTGTGAAATGTGCTCAAGACATGATCGACGCGAGCGCTAGAGAGGAGGATGCAAGGATGGATGTCGATGATGGAGGATGGGACAGAGTACAGTACTACCGCACAAGGAATCCGTCAACGCCATGGAAGAGAAGAGAACCCAGAGATGGTGGTAAAGATAGACTTACAGGTAGAGAAAGGCGTCCGAACCAGGGCAAAATAGGCAATGGAGGAGGGAAAAAAGACAGAAAGTGCCATGGGTGCGGAAAAGTAGGACACCTGGTGGCCCAACGCCCCCGCACTAGGTGCTTTGAGTGCGGCAATGAAGGTCACATAGCACGACAGTGCCCTTATATGTACAGAAGGGCAGAGACGGGATCAGGAGAACCGATGGAAATAAATTTTCAGCGGATACGGCAGAGAAGACGAGAGGACTATAGACCTAGTGAGTCCTCTAGTGAAACCTCAGAAGCATCACAAGCCTCAGGAACAGAGGGGGAAGGAATAGGAGGGCAGAGGAATAAACCGCCAAGCAGTAGACGGCGCCGAGTGAGTGAGGGAAGGAAATCAAGGCAAGAGAGTTGAGGAGGGTGCCAGGAGAGGGGCGACCGCACATTAGAGATTTTCAACATCAAAGGTGAGATCAGTGGTCTGCCTATCATCAAGGTGAGCGGCGTGAAATGCCTGGTGGACACGGGAGCTCCCACACCACCTTTTTTTTATTGTTCCCTCTTCCCGGCATTGCTGCCATACGGGGTTTCGGCAACAGTGGGGTAGTGTGTAGGATTACGAATGCCACGGCTGCAAACAAACTCAGTCTCGTCGCTGTCATCTTCATCTTCCATTGGTAGCTCGCCGACCTCGGGCTGCTTAACCCTTCCCAATGTAAAGTGCATTGGCCCGACCACTTCCCTCCACCCGTAGATGAATTCCCTGAAGTATCCCCACACCATCCTGTGCCGGGAGACCATATTATGCCAAATATGGTAGAAGCGATCAGGAAAATGGCAATTACAACGGATGTTAAAGGAATCAGGAGATTGTCGGGCGCTCTTAACTACTATAGACGATTCGTACCGGCGATGGCCAGGTATCTGGTACCCATCAAGAACTTTCTGAAAAAAGGGAATAGGGTGCAGGTGACGCCCGATATGGTGGAAAACATTAGGAAATGCATGGAGGCGCTTCAGAAGGAACCGGTGTTGGCATTCCCGGACTTTGAACGTACATTTATCGTCACCACGGACGCAAGTAAGTATGCGTTGGGGGTGGTATTGTCGCAGGATTGCGAGGGTGGAGAGCCACCGGTGGCGTACGCTAGCAGGCGGTTAACAAATGCAGAGACGAGATACTGCGCACTTGAGCGAGAACTGTTAGGCATTAGGTTTTCGGGAGGAAATTCCGGGTACATACTGATCACAGACCGCTTCAATGGGTTGGGAAACATAAAGAGTCCTTGGCTAGGGCCACCAGATGGAAGGAACTGCTTAACCAGTACAACATCGTAATCCAGTACAAACCAGAAAAAGAAAATGTAGTCGCTGACTGGCTATCCCGCGCGATCACTGTTAATGCAATAGAGGAGGAACAACCACAGACGTCAGGAAAGGTGAGACAGTTTTTGCGAGAATGGACGCCAGGGGAAGAAGAAACGCAAATCTCGACGGAGAACGACCATGAGCCATCATCCAAGAAAGAAAGCTCGACCGAGGGAAGACAAACGACGATGGATGAGCTCGAGGAGGTGGTGAACGATAAATCACACCAAATAATTTGGAAGACAAGAACTTCCGGACCCATGAAGATGGACTTCGCTAAATATGAGAGAAACTCGATCACCACTATTTGGTCGGCATCGGGTGTCAGGAATGATCAGATCTAAAAGATGGAAAGATGTATCCCAACCGGGGCGAACATACCATCTATATTTATGTCGGGAATGGAGTGGTTTGGGAGAAGATAAAACCCCTCTTGAGATTATAACAAATCGGAATGGATCGAAACGTCGTTCGTTGCCTAATGATGGTGGAAACCGTTCAGGACGGAGATCAACAGAGGGAGGTCACCTTGGCATACCAACAGGAGAAGACCAATCACCGTGGCTTGAATGAGACTTACCAAGCCCTGCGACGGAAATATTTTCGGTCGAATATGTGGAAAACGATTCAGGAGATAATCGGGAACTGTGAGGCGTGCCTCAGCACCAAATACGACAGACACCCACCCAAGACGACACGAGAGAAGACACCGACTGCGAACACACCGTTAGTAGAACTGCAAATCGACACTTTCACCTGGAGGGGCTACAAGTGGGTTACAATGATTGATCTCTTTAGCAAAGTGGCCACGGCATATCAGATTCGAGAAAGATTGGCCGTGGAGGTATTGGGAGCGCTGCGTTTACGGGTCCAGTCCTATGGAGTACCGGAAAGGATATCGTCTGATGCGGACGGGAGTTCGATGACGCCAATGTCAAGGAAGAAATGAAGGCTTTGGAGGTAAGGTGGCATCTAAACACCCCAGGACACTCTAAGAGCAGTGGGAGGCGTATAGAGAGGCTACATGGTACGTTAAGCGATCACTTGCGGGTGTACCATCTAGATAAGGGCCTGGAACCTGAGGAGGTTATGATAAGAGCTATAGCAGCCTTAACCACTCCGTGCCTACGGTAACGGGATTCGCTCCATTCGAAATTCTGTTCGAACTTAGAGGGCGCAAACGCGATTATAGAAACACGGTGATCAACGGAGAGGAGATCTTCAGTAACGGGATGGCACTGAGAAAAACGTAGGACAAGGTGAGGGAGAGAATCGAAAAGGAGAAAGGCAAACGTGGCACGACATAACGAGGGTGTACGTGACACTATGGGGGAAATTGGTAAAGGGACAGTGGTTTACCGTAGAGTGAGCTCTAACAGGGGTAAGGAATCGCAAAGGTATGAGGGACCATTAAGGGTAATTACAATTAGAGCATAACATAGTGACAATATTGAGTATTAAAGAACCAAAAAAAAAAACCGAAGGACGGTCCACATAGAACAACTCAAGTTCTCCATAATGAATAATTAATAGGATCTGGAGTTTTTTTTTTGTATACAAAAGTTTTATCGTTAGTGTTTCTAGGTTTTATGGTAAGAAGAACGGAGTGAAAAGTTTTATTAGTTTTTAAATAGTTCATGTGTTAATTTTAGTTTTTGAAAATTGTATTTTATGGTTTTCGTTTTGTGTATAGGTTAGTTTGTCTTTACTTTTTTTTGTGTTTTGTTGCGGTTATCT
Organism: Halyomorpha halys; assembly: GCF_000696795.3. NCBI lineage: Eukaryota > Metazoa > Arthropoda > Insecta > Hemiptera > Pentatomidae > Halyomorpha > Halyomorpha halys. Next base: position 91,436 of record NW_027112587.1, read on the forward strand.
TTTTGGAGTTTATGAGGCGTGTTCATAAACTGGTAGGGGAGAGTTATGGTTGGACAAGGCCTGTATACAACTCTAATCCTAACTCCTTATGTAAATAGACCCCAATTATGTGTATAAGGAGCATCACAGAGATAATAAAGCAGTATCTTTTTAGTAAGCGTGCGTTGTAATTCTGTTCCCTTTTTTTCCTTTTTTTAAGTCTTTCAGTACAAGTGCTCGTAAGTTATATATATATATATATATATA
>NW_027112587.1:91922-93333 GCF_000696795.3 Halyomorpha halys
TTAGCTGATCAACTGGAAGCTAACGTCTTACACGTAGCACCTCTCGATGGCGTTTAATAGCTCAGAGACTTATTTATACCAAAATGAGAAGACCTAATTGTGAAATCTTCATGAAAAACACCTCCTTAGGAGGCAGAGGTCAACAATTTACAAAGTGGATCAGTACATTCTAGTGCTATGATTTTAGAATTGGGTTTTGACTTTTCTTTCTCGGCCTTCTCTTGATTTATTTTCCTTCCTCTACTTTCTCTTCTTTCGTAAGACCCAGCGGCTACCTGCCGGGCTTACATACCGCTTCGTACCTACAGGAATAGATGAGGTTACCATCCTTAGAGAACTTATGGTCAGAACCCGTAAGTCTTATCCTATCTATTCTCCTCCTAACCAATTACCTTACCTATTTTGAACACGCATTGTCGGGAGGCTTCTGGTCAAGAGTACCTAACAATAATCAATTGGAGTCAGATTGTGTAACGCAACCACCTCGACAATTTTTGTCATAAGCTAGAAGGACTTAAAGATATTGTATTCTCAGTGTAACATGATGGAAAATTTGAGGCTTTTCAATTGTTTTTCCCCATTTGACTATTCTTATTTTTCTTCTATCTATTTAATTAAATTTACAATTGTATTTACGTAAAAATAAATCAAATAAATGTGATCTTAGTTATAATACAATGGTATGAAACAGACTTGTAGAGAAACTACCCAATTACGTTTCTACATTAGAAGATTTCTTTTCAGGCGCCGCAGAGTTACTTATTAATAGGTCAGTGAGTTGTTACTAACTCCCATTGTACATACTGCTGTAAGCCTGGTCTTATTGAATAGATTTTACAGCTTTTCATTTCTTATTCTTACGTTATCATAAAATGCTCTTTCGTTCTATTTAATGTTTACTATAATTTTCTTCTTCTTTTCTTGACTGGCTAACGCACGCTGCAGCCCCTTAGAGCCAATTGCACGCACTCTGTTTACTGGGCCAGAATTCTTTGCAAAATTGGATTTGGATATACATCTTTATTATGATTAATTATATTTTTAGTGGTCGGTGATTTCTTTTATATTAATCCAACGTTTTCTTTCACTATTTGTGTACTTTTATGATTTTCAGTTTTATTTTAACAATATAGGTCTGGAGAATGCACAACATGTGGTCCGAAATATACATTGTATGTTTTTAATTCACCATATTATATTTATTGTACCCATTTTTTAAATTGTGTTTTATCAATTTTTTTTAAATGATTTTATCCCCTTATTATGTATATATTATCATTTGATGTTTGCCTACTTTCTTTAATTAACTAATATGATATTTAACTTTATTTTCAAATTTAATGTAGGTCTGCTCTATAAACTTCGTCAATTCCTACCCCCAACATATTTCCTTATAATCCGCTCCTACCTC
>NW_027112587.1:94253-96510 GCF_000696795.3 Halyomorpha halys
GATTTTCAAGTGTATATGAAACATACAACATATTTACCTATTGTATTATTTTGTACAGTTGTAAATTACATTAAATAAATAATAAAAAAAAATTATTATACATATTATTTAACCATTATTATATATTATACATATTATTTAACCATCAACCCCCACCACTTCTCTATCCTGTCTACCTACTGTTCCATTTTTGTGCTTGCCTGTAAGGTAGGTGACCTATTTTGTTCATTATTTTCGTTATTCTTGATTTTAATCTTATTCTCTTTTTACATCTTAAAGTGTTAATGTATTTTTATATTTCTTTTTTATTTATTTGCTATTATTTCCGTATTCATTAATTGTCTAAAATTTTATGTCGTTGTTATTTTATTTTACGTTTTACTGTACATATTTTTTATTTTCTTTAATTTATATTGTTAATTTTTTTGGAAATTACCATAATTAGCCACATATTAGCTAAATACTTTTATCTCATTGCATTCTTTGTTTCCTCATTAAAGTGTTTCTATATTTTTTACCCTGATGAAGCCCCAGAACGTGGAGTGAAACGTTCGTTCACATTGAATTGTTTTATTACTATTTGAGTTTTTTCGTCGACCGCACCCAGGATCATTTTTTTAATTTAACGTTTTTGTTTTTTACGCTGGTTTGAAATTAACTTGTAACCACCATTCTCATCATTTCCTTCTAGATTGATTGATTCTGTCAACTATTCATTGTAGAATGTAAAGATACTTTTTTTTTTGTACAGCATCCAGAACCTATAGACGATGGCATTAAGGGCCCTATCCTAGCCGTACAGGGCTCTCGGGTTCGGGGGTCTTGTTTGTGGTGGTTGTTTGCAGGCCCTAAGTGCGATGACGTCAGAGGACACGTGGAAAGAAAACACGTGAATTGGATTAGACGGAGGGTTCATTTAATTTAGAGGGCTGGGGCCTCGCCGGCTGTTTGTTGGACACACAGACCCTCCAGTCCTGTCATTGTCCACAGCCGCCTCAGGTAGTGGGTAGTTGTCCACGGTCTGGAGCTCAGCTAGGGGGCATATCCAAAGTTATTCCAACATTTATTGAAATCTATGATGCAGCTGAAGAATTTAATAAAATTAGAAAGTGTATAAATCCTCTGGCTTTCACAATTATGAGTGGTTTCGCATTTTATATAAATTATGCCACTGAGCAACATGAGTGAATTCACGGAATGGGAGAAAGAAAATCACTTGGTGCACCCATCACTCAACTTTCCCTTATAAATTTTAATTTTTCTGTAGCTATAAAAATTCGTAGTTTAGGGCTTCTTGAGGTGCTAATAACTTCATGAACTTTGTTTTTGTCAAGAATACAATACTTAAACAAAATATAACATAACCGTATACTCATAATTGCAATCGGAAGATTAGTAACGCACGGCTGGCTTCGATTTTACAGTTTCCAAACTGCTTTCTCTATTTCCTTATTTTTCTCTTTTAGTTGATTATAAAATTCTCAAAAAGTTCATATTTATAATTTTCTATTGCTGTTAACAATTCTAAATGTTTTTAGCAATTATTTTTTTCATGTAATTTACATAAATAAAGTAAAAGGAACTGTTCAGGCCAGAGACTGAACCTGGAAGTATCAATGTAAGAGTATATGTAACTGTGGGCTTAATCGGCAAAAGCAGTGTTCGGTACTGATAACAACCAACCAATATTTCGTTGAATAGCGAGTACTTAACTTTATGAATTAGTTAATTATTTGTGCTTAATATTATATTATTCAATTTCATTATTTAAAGTTTGTTAGCGATAGAATAATAAATGCGTTATTGATTGAAAATCTAGTTATTGTAAGAATTATTTTGTTACACTGGTAATTACGTAGATAATCTCTTGTATTGATTCACTTTGCTAAAGGTGGAGAAGAGTTGATTAATATGCTATGTCTTATCATGTCAATAATTATCGTAATTACAAACATTCGTTAGCTATTAGTTGAATTACACGTGCAAATAGAATACTTAATTACTATATATTGCTAAGCTCCAGTTATTAGTACTTCTGTTCAGGCAAGAGGCTGAATCTAAAAGATTCTAGGTTTAAATGGGGACGCTTATGTTTAAGTAGCAAAGGGCGCCATTCAGGAAAACAAAGGCAACCAGTCCTGGTTGGGATAATCCCTTGAAGTTAAAACCTGAGGATGCAACCAAAAATCGACCTCACTCTGTTATAAGCACTAGAGGGTAGATGTCCAGGTAAACAGGACGAGTGTGGCAATGGGGG
>NW_027112587.1:98010-102572 GCF_000696795.3 Halyomorpha halys
AACATACGTGTTCCAAAATCAAACTGTCGCCTTCACAAAACCAAAACCCACTCGTCTCAACATACGTGTTACAAAATCAAACTGTCGCCTTCATAAAAATAAAACCCACTCGTCAGAACCTATCGCTCGTGTTTTGTTTTTCCCATGACAACCTTAACACCTCTTGTCTACACAGATCTAGCCAGTGTTTTTATTTCACCATGGCAACCGTAACACCTCTTGTCTACACAGATCTAGCCAGTGTTTTTATTTCACCATGACAACCGTAACACCCCTTTTCTACGCAGATATCGCCAGTGTTTCTATTTCCCCATGACTACCGAACATCCCCTGAGACTGTATATCATCACTTTATTATTTTTATCAAACTGTTAAGCTCTGAAAATTATACGATCACCCGGGAAAGCGGAACCGGCTTAATTTATTACTGGCTGGCAGTTTTGGTAAGTACATTTTTGAATCCCCACTGCCGCCACAGGTACTATAGGGGAAGATTTTCTGAAATTCTGCATTGAAGCAATGTGTTAATATTTCCTAGAGGATAAGATCTAGCTGAAATTAAACATAACTTAATCGTTCTTTATTGATATTCCCCGTTTCAACAATGTCGTAAAAGCCTGTGTTAACTTCATGTTGAATAGCTAATTTGTCAAAGTATTTACTTAGTATTAATATTTAATTTAATAGTATTTTTTCTATTTTAAAAGAAACATGTGAATTGTACATTTGTATGTGCATTTCCTTCGAAAAGACTGTCGATTTGGGGTAGCTTCAACAGGCGTTTTGAGAAAATTGAAAAATGTATAAAATCGATTATATAAATTCGCATTTCAAGTCTGCCAATTTTAACAATAAAGTTGCATTAACATACGAGTCATACACCCACTTTAAATATTTTCAGTTTTGTACGACCTTTTTTTTTTTGTTAGACTGTGCACTTTGTTACAATTTTTGTTTTAACACACAATTTTTCGCTTGGTTTTTTGAACTCAATGACCTAAAAAATGGGTATTTGCTTTCAAAATTCCTATTCAAACTTTTGGATGATTGCAATCTTCCCCCTTACTATATTCCATATATAGTGTAGTTTATTCGATTATTTAACTTTTTTTTTCCTACACCACAGAAAATAGACTATTTAGCTTTTTTCCTTCTTGCAGACCAATATAAGTTTACTTATATTATTTTTCATGGGTTAGTTTGTATCTCGTTGAATGTTTTTAGGATATTACACGTTAAAATCCATGTCATCCATGTTGCAAAGGGGGTATGTTGGTGAGTCTGAGATTCCTATCCGATTGAGTTTTATTGTTATTTAACTTACATTATTTTAAGTATTGTTATTTAACAGTATTAATATTAAGTTAAAATAAAAACGCATGTGTACATAGGACCTAAGAAGAATTTAACGGTCATTTAAGCCTTAGAGGTGGCTATTACACACAGTGAAAGATATATAACAGCAATTTAGAGATAATAATTAGCCTGGATTGGCAATAACTGCTGGAAGAAGGAGTGACAGCAATAGCTGTAGCAGTTTTATCTATGGTAGCATTCCTCCAGGCTAATTGTAGCAGTGACTGATGTTGATAGTCTCTCTTATCATCGGCCTTTCGAGATAATTGGAGCGGCTCGTGACGTGTGGTTACCAACTCCTTCAGGATTTTTTCCTCGAGGACCCTTCAAGGCGAAAATATAATAAATATTTATAAATTAATTATATAACATTGAGCTAAGTTATTCACTAACTGTCTTTCAAGAATTTCAAAAGTTTATACAAAGTGTTAAAAGAAAACAAAAATGTTAGAACGTAATTGTTTATTGATTTGAATCTTTGTGATTTTAATATTTCTTCGTATAAACTGCTTTATTTAATAAAAATGGCGGCATTTTCAGTGTCAGGAGAACGGCCATGTAAATACGTTCCTCACTATTTTTTTTTCAGAAGTTATATTGTCATTCTTAAATACTAAGAAGTAATATCTCTACATTTCATTTTTGGAAGAATAACATTCTTGCCATAATTTGTATGGTTCATTTTCTTTTGAAGAAACCGCTTAATACATCTTTTACTTTGATTTCAATGTGCTGGACTACCCATCCATTAAAAAGCATACTTAACATTAGTAAAGAACAATTTGTTTTGAAACCTGCTAATATTAATAATAATGCTAATAAGTCACAGTAAAACATTTATGAATTATATGCTAAAATTATAAATGAATTTTACATAATATTTCTTCATAAGTCCAACTTATGATTGGTCTTTGATTGGTTGCTTGATGTGGGTCTAAAATTGTTCTAAGATTGTATCTGAAGTGGCCGAAACATCGAACTTATAATATAAGGAAATATAAATTGTTTTGTGGTTAAAATTCAATAAAATTTATTTATTTAAATGATTTTAAATGATTTCTTTTATTGTTTATTGTTTTTTTCTTAGATATTTTCATTTTTTACTTGCTTTTTATCATTCTTTATATATGCGTGCATAGATTTTACATTTTTTTTTTAATTTTATAGTTTTCAATACATTTGTTTATTATTCATCAAATATAAAACAAGATTATAGTCGACAATATAAAAAACAATAAACATTTTATTTATAGCAAAAATATATATACATGAAAACCCAACATGGTCGTCTACAATTATATTCAATTAAAGTTCAAAATATCATTCTATATACATGCATACAAAAAAAAATAAATAAATAAATACTAGCCAAAAGTAATAAATATAAAAGTGATAATTATAAAAATTAAAAGAAGTTGGATCTTATCAACCTTTGTATTCACTTAAATGTATATATATTTATATTATTTTTAATTATAATACATATTGCATATTGATAACGATTACTGAATTAAGAAAAACAGATATATTTAATTATTTTGTCTTACATCCTCCAGTTTAGGGATGATTTTTGTTCTGACTTCTACAAACATTTCGTATCTTCAGTCCTGAAATTCATTTTTTGTAGTGCTATATTTATATTGAAATTAATATGTTAATTTTTCATTATATTTATTATTTTTAGACTTCCATTTACATGTAACTCTGCTGCATAATGGACTGTGCTCATTTATTTATTGGAAATTTTCAGCCTAATTTCACCACTGCTTTTTATTATCTATTGTGATATATTTACTGATTATTTTAAAATATTTATTTTGTTAATGATATGAACATAATGTTGACGTATTCTTTTTACATCTGATTTAAAATTTATCCTTATTATTTTTAGTAATGTATATACACGATTTTTAATATTTCTATCTGTTGCTATATTTTCCATGAAAAGAAACCAAATTATTACAAAAAATATACGCATAACGACAGATTAAATAATGCAAATTTACTAATTTATTTACAGTACCCACTTTATCATCTCCTCATAAAAAAGTTTGTTTATATTCAAAAACTACTTAATTTAATGTTATTAAAATTTGCAATAATTAAAAGATTGTAGTTGAAATTATCATGACATTTATTGAGAGTTGCTATTCAAATTCATTTTCTATTTGGGAATTTGAATAAATTGGTCGAATAGATAATAGATGTTAAACATTTGAATAAAACTTTGTACTCCAAGTTGGAATTAAATCCAATTAATTGTAAAGATAAGGGAAGCAGTGGCTGGTAATCTACCCTCCCCACCAGAATCCATGCGTCAATGCCACCAATGTATCATCCTGTCAGTTTTCAAAGATAATATTTGAAGTCTTTCATGGCACTAAATCAATAACTTGCCTGGAGAGGTCGGCTAGAGTTTTTCTGATTAAGGGTAACAACCATAAGACCCGACCGTTTGATACTGAAATCACTAATAAAGAACTACTATTTATATTCCAACTCTGAACCCCATCGGAACATAAAGCTTGTTCACACTTGGATATAGTTCCTTCATGTTCAAAAAGGGAGTGTACACGAGGATGGTTTTGTTATGAGAATTTAGAAGATCAATATAGTAAAAGTTCAGGGGTATTCGTGCAGAACCTGAGATAGAGGATTTTTGATTCATCAAGAAATTTTAAGTTGTTTTGTATTTTTTTTTTCATTTTATTTCATAATAAACCATGTTTATTATCAGTTATTTATTGACAATTTTCTTTTGTACCTTAATTTCTATCTGATATGATTATAGATTGTATTTCTAGTTAGTTATTATTTATATATAGTATTATTTTATTATTATAGTATTAGTAGGATTTTTTTTTTGTTTTCTTTGTATATTTGAAATTAATACCAATCAGTTTTTTGTTGTTAGTTCTTTTTTGATTTTCTTTTGTACACTATGATTTTCCTATTTGTCTTGTCTTTCTTAATTTTTTTTTGTCTTACTTATCCTCTTGTGCTTACTTGGATTTTTTCATGAACTTATATATATTTGTTTTTTTATTTATTAGGTCTACCCTCACTGATATACTCTACGGACGTTGAGTATAACAGAAGGTACTTAAATTTAATTTTCTTTGTATTGTACATGAATTATTTTCATTATGTGATTTGTTTTGATATATATTCATAGTTTTATTTATAAAAATCAAGATAATATTATC
>NW_027112587.1:102622-108739 GCF_000696795.3 Halyomorpha halys
TAGTTCAGTTTTAATTTTTTTATTATTATTTTAACTTTTAATTTTTTGAATTTTAATTCAGTAACTATTGTTATTATCTAAATTTTTTCCTTTTTTTTTTCTTCTACATATATTGCACGAGTGAGTATTTGAACGCTTATAATTAATATCATTAATTTGTGGCAAAGTGTATTAATTCTCTTCAATAAAATGAAAATTTAACTAAAAAGAAAAAAAGATATGCATATATATAAAATATTTTGGAATCAGTTGGCCATATGTTTTTGTGTAAGGAATTAACTTTCGTCAAAGTAATTAATTAATAAAAAGCTTTCTAATAGGCTAAAAATATTTGTAACCCCGTCCCCACAGATATGCAGTCATGTGACTCTTATCCTCCAACACTGCTCCTGCCCAACTATCTTATTTAAAATCATCCTAAATTTATTAATTTACCTATTTATTTAAATTATTCTATTACCCAACATAGTACGAAATCATACTACAATTACAATACAAGAACTAAACTGTAGGAGTATTAATGATCTTTAGTTAACATGTTAAAGCATGTTAAATGGAAAAACTTATGTTAAATGGAGAAGTATTTCCTTCTTTTCCATGTTAAGACGATATAACGTATAACATGGTTGAAAGTCTGTTAATAGGTCTGCTTAATGGAGAATGGAGCAACAGACCAGCTGAGCTCGTCACCATTTTGTTTGTTGTAGTTGGTTACTTGCTCGTAGTTTGTCTTTTGATTGCGCTGGTATTGTTTTAGCTGTTTTTAAAACTATTAAAGCAACGAAAGGCAATAATAATAATGTAATGACAGTTGTTAATTAACTCATCTTGAATCACTTCCTCTCAAGTTAGAAGATCGACAAATCACTTAGTTGCCAAATTTTACACAAGTTCTACTTTTCACTTAATTTAGTTATGTTATAATAAATTACCTTAACGTAAACTTAGATGTAAACAATAACGTGAAGTTGTGGAAGGAAAAGTTATAAAACATTTTGTTCAGAAAATCCGTTAGGAGCTCTGGTGCATTTAACATGACTTTTTAAATAGAGCTACTCACAATCCTACACTTAAAACAATTAGCATGGTAAAACATTTTAGATTTAACAGATCATGAATACCCCTAGAAAATCCAGCCAACTATACCAAATACTTAAACTTATTGAAAATTGTTTTAACCAGAGTTGGAAGGTAGAGTTTTTATTCCGTGGGATCGCCACGATATGTATGTCAATCCGCCCATGCCAGATCGACCATTTTCTTTTGCAAACTTGAAGTTCCTAAGGTAAGGAGGCGCCTCAACTTCGTCATCTTGAACAGTCTTTGACTTATAAGACTATCCTCACCTATCTGGACTAGGTACCAATGGCAGAGCTAGACTACAATCATTACATGAGGTAATTTAATCACATCTTCAATTACATGTAGTACTATAATTACACCAAGTTAACCGTTTAATGGTCCGAAACACTAAAGCATAACTGGTTTCAAAGAGCAATAACTATGAAATAATTATAAGACACAATTACGATTATTGTAATTGTAAGGCACATTCTCAATTAATAATACGCAATATGGAATAATCTTTCACTCAAATGAAAATGCGACTGAACAATATGAATACTTTTGTATGAGATTCCTCCAGGGCTGCAAAATACCTCTCCAATTCGGCTGTCAGTTCATGAAGTTTTGCAATGGCTATAGCACTTGTGTGCGGGTAGGCGTTGTCCTGATGAAAGATGACAAATGAAAGATTTTTTCCTTGCCAAACCAGGCCTTTTTTCGCGTATCTATTCATGTAGTTGGTCTAGGAGGTTTGCGTTGTATTGCCCCGTAATTGTTTGGCCAGTAGGAAGAAAATCTATGAGCAGAATGCCTTTTCCATTCCAGACTGAGGCCACCTTTTCGGCCGAACGTACTCCCTTTGCTTTCTTTAGTGGAGGTGACTCAGCATGTTTCCACTGCCTTGACTGCTGTTTTGTCTCTGGGGTATAGTAGTGGACCCAAGTTTCATCTGTAGTCATAAACTGGCGCAAAAATCTTGTTGGTTGCGCTAAAAACGGGCCAGATTTTGTTCGGATATTTCCAATCACGTGCGTTTATTGTCCAATTTCTATCCCAATCCTGCGGATAGGTTTTTCATTCCCAATTCTTCGGTTAAAATGTAATATACCCGTTCAGATGGCTTCCCTACAGCTTCAGCAATCTCACGCACTTTCAGTCGACGATCCTCTATGACCTTTTTTATGCACTTTTGCGATAAATTCTGGGGTTGTAGCAATTTTAGGCCCTCCGCTACGCGGATCATCATCTAAACTCTCCCGACAAAATTTAAACTCGCTGGTCCACTTGGCAACAGTTGAAGGAGTAGAATCCCCTAGTGTGTTCTGAAAGTCGGCGTGAATTTCCTTTGCTTTCATACCTTTCGTTACAAAGTACTTAATAACTGCTCGAATCTCAATTTTTTTTCCATTGTCTCAAATCATTCGCATAAAACAACAACAAAGAGTCGTCACTACCACTCACGCCAGGTGTTCACCCACAAAGGATGTGTGATTACTGCGCGGGAATGTCGTTGCTATAGCACTGACATCTAGCGGTGATTCTGAGAACTCCTCAAACAACCCTCGTATTATAAATTAAACAATTAAATTGATTATTTAGGATTGTTTCATAAACATTTTGAGTTTTTACTCACGATTTGGTTCATTTTTGGTTTTTTTTCTAAATACAAATCTGGTTATGACGATTTAGGGAATCAAGTTTTTGAGGACTATTTCACAATAATAATTTTATTTATTATATAACTCCTTATCTAGGGGCAGCTATTGCTAATAACATTTAAAGATAAACATATTAAAGAAATCGCTAATTTTCTCTGAGTGCCTTATTACCTTGAGGTGAGGCTCCACACAGGTAACTAACTACACCTACCTGTATATTGACACTCTGGTAATTAATGATTAATTAACGCTTTGAGTAAGTTGACCTTTTGGTCGGAGAGACTTCTATACACATTCCTGAATAGCTCTCGTTAGGCTGGAGTGGCTTCGATTTGATTTAGCCAAGAGGTTAATTATCAAACCTTTGTTGTCTTTTTCGATTGTTTATCTGATTTGTTTTTAAAAATACGTTAATTTATCAACTTATTTCTTGGGGTAACAATTATTTTTATTGCATAAAATGCACAATATTTACCATATTGTTTTGGGACATCCCCTTATACAATACAATTTTCATAATACTAGTTACATTTTACAAAATTACTCTACGTTATATTTTGGTAAAAGAAACCGAAGGGAAAATTTATTTTTTTTCTTTTAATTAAAATAAAATACGTAACATTTAATAGACTAAAATACAGATCATTGATTTATATTTACATTAAAATATGTTTGGTTCTTTTGCGTTTATATCTATGGGTTGGAGTTTTAATGTAATTACCTATTTCTTTGATTAGTAAGTTTAATGAGAAGAGACAAGAATGAAAAGAAATCATGTGCCAGTACAGCCTGTACAGTGTCAATATTTAATTTATTGCATTTCAGATATTGTAGTGTAGTATAGATAGTTATTAACAATTCTGAGGCATTTGTTTTGGAATCCTTGTATTTTTTTATGTCGTTTGAAGTAGTAAACCGTAATCGACAAGATTTTAAGATGTGTCTTTGTACCACTTTATATATTATCAATTTATTTATACTGGATAATTTTGATATTTTATTAAAGTATGGAGCTATTTTATATAAAGTTTTTCCTCGCGTTTTCCAATTTCGAATTGATGTGGTGGTTAAATAATAGTTTGCTTTCTAAAGTGACTTCAGTCAAGTATTTAACTGTTTTGCCAGAAGGGACAGAGAAATTATTTAAATCTATAGTTGATGGAAGTTGTTGTTGTTGTCATAATTTAAAAAATTAGGAATATCAAAAAATATTACAATGCTAAAATAAATCTTCTAATAACTCTATTTAATTTAAAAAAAAAACTGTAAATAAATCACGATGGTAAAGAGATGATAGTATTGTTATTAAAGCTCATATGATGTTAAAAATAAATATTCAAACAAGACTAAATTATTATGTGAGAGACAAGGTAACAATTTGCACTAATGCTCGATATGGGTTGCTCAGAAGTCTGATAGGTCTGTTCTAACGACCATTTGCAACTATGATGGTAACATCCCAACAAATGGTGATAAAGATTTAGATAACCAACCCAGATCTTCCTGAATCGAAGACCTTCACATGTAATTGATGAAGATGAACTTAGACTCACTGTGGCAGAAACCTGTCGGGGTTGACTAGTCTTTGGAGGCTCTTCAGACTGATATCCACTCTACAGTAGGCCCTCGACAAGGCGTATTCAGAAAATTAAGAACAAAGGAACGACCATGCCAGGGGATGAGCCCTGGACACTGACACAAGTAGAGAAGAAGGTCTAGGTAAGTGGGTAGAGTGAGTCGGAGGTAGAGTAACAGTTCTAGTTTCCGATATGAAGCGGACAGACTAAAACGGTTAGGAGAGGAGCCAGCTTACTAGTTGCCGAGATGAAGGGGATGGACTAGTAAGCTGATAAGGATAGGGTAGCCCTTGTTGCCGAGATCAAGCGGACGGACTTGAGCTGTGGAGAGACGGGATCAGCTACACTGTTTGTCGAGATGAAGTGGACGGACTAGAACTGGGGAGAGACAGGATCAGCTATAGTAGTTGCCGAGATGAAGCGGATGGACTAGTAAGCTGATAAGGATAGGGTAGCCCTTGTTGCCGAGATCAAGCGAACGGACTTGAGCTGTGGAGAGACGGGATCAGCTATACAGGATGGACTATTATTGTCCTAATGCCTAGTCCATGCGGCAGTGACCGAGAAGCGGTCTTAACTTGTCTGCTTAGCATTGTTTCGGTGTCGTTTATTAATCATTTTATCGATATTGTTAAATGTTATCTACAGAAATTAATAATATATAAAAATAACAATATGTTTTTACAAAATAAAGTAATTTGTAAATTTGAGAGCTTCGGTGAGGCTCTGGTGCTCTGGTGGGTTGTGGTTGAATCTCTTACTCCTTCTCGCCGCTCCTGCTACAAACCCCTTACCAAAGAGTTAAAGTACTTGCAGCACGGAATGCAATTATATCGACAGTTTCTCGACACTTAAAGACCATTGGTAAAGTCTATCTATGCGTACCTTGGGAAAAATGAGGGTAAATATTTTGAATTTAAAACGTTTTTTTACTAAATAACCTTTCATGTGAAAACTGATATCTTATATTTAACGACCTATTAATTTATTTATTTAAGGCCATAAATTTTGTATTTAAGCTTTATTTGAATTAATTATGGAGTAGAATGGGTATCATTTTCTCTATAGCCTTTTACTTCGTTCAAAGTTTCTTTCGGAAAGGTAAGTTAAGGAGAAAGATTTAGTTTAAGTAGGATAAAATTGATTCGAATCTTAAAAGGGATGAGAGGAAACTTTGAAAGAGAAACTTTTCGTAGTCAAATAAAAAAAAAACTTTTAAATTGAGATCATTATACACTAAGCACTTAGCTACATTTTAAAAACCTAAACTTTTTAGATCTCTATTTTCAGAAAAATAAAAAGTTTCTTTACGTCCGAATTTGAATATATACATAAAAGATTTTTTTTCTATGTTGATTAGAATTTTCCTTATTCCATCTCTCCTAATTTTAGTGGGAGTCATTCTTTTATTTTGATTTAAATTATTTCTCCTTGATTTATTATTTATTTATTTGTTAAAACAACATAACAACGCTCATGTATCAGAGTGATATATTAGTAATGTGCAATTACATCAGTAAAACTTCTGCATAAGATACACTCAACCGGGAAATACTTTTAGTCCATTATACGGAGGTTTCCGATAAGAAGGGGGTAAATATGAAAATAAAACAAAAAAACAATAATATAATTACATATTTCTCATCACTTAACCTTAGGTTACATTTCGTCTCAATCATTGTTTTATAGAATATTTTTTTAAATAGGTGGAGAATATATAGATTTTTTATTTATTTTTGAAGTTTACAATTGTATATCATGAATAAACAACAAGTAAGTGTGATGTTGGTCCATGTTAAAATAAGATGATACAGTAT
>NW_027112588.1:0-913 GCF_000696795.3 Halyomorpha halys
TTAATGTTATTAAAATTTATGTTTCTTGGTTTTCGACTTTAGCTGTCGATTCCATTAACTAGCAACACAGGAATAATTAATCTTAATATTTATTAAAATTATTAGCCAGTAAAATCTCAGTAAATTTCTATGCTGAATTTTAATGCAATAACAACGAAAATTTATTTTACAAAACATACCTAAAAAGGTTATATTGAGTGGCAAAAATGTAAAAAGATTGCATGAAAAGCAAATAAAGACATGCACCTAATTATACACTATTCATAACAAAGATAATAATTAATTTAAAAAGTTTTATAATTAAAACGAAGAAAAATGCTGGGCACAAATATCTGTAATTTTTCTTCAACTAAATTATTCTAAAAGGTAACCATTAGATATGCAAATTGGATAAATTTCATGTAAATCTCCATTAGTACATCATTCAGCCATTTTTACTAACTGGAGTGAACAAAACGATTCTTGGTAGGATAAGACTGTCCAGATGATAGTTACAGGTAGATAGTTACTTATATAATAATAATTATTCTATAATTATACTATTTTATTGAGCCAACGTTTCGCCCCATGTTGCAGGGCTTCGTCAGGACTGTTTTGTCGGCAAGTCACTTTGTCTTTGACTGCCGTCAAAATAGCCCTGACGAAGCCCTGCAACGTGGGGCGAAACGTTGGCTCAATAAAATAGTATAATTATTTACTATTTGAGTTTTTTTTTTACCGCACCCGAACCATATTCCATTAAAAAAAAAAATAGTTTGTCAAAAATAAAACCTAAAGTAAATAATTGATTTTTACCCAGAAAATGGTGTGTTCAGCATACTGACATGATTATTACCGAAGAAAACAGATTTTTCTGAATTAATTTTACCATATTTTTTAATCGATCTATAAATGTACTTATTTTAGTTTTATT
>NW_027112588.1:963-1476 GCF_000696795.3 Halyomorpha halys
TTTCTGAATTAATTTTACCATATTTTTTAATCGATCTATAAATGTACTTATTTTAGTTTTATTAGTAATCTATATTTATACGTTATGGAATGTGTATAGAAATGCATACCGAGAAGGGTTTAACGGGTATTTAAAATACTCATGCTTGGGTATGCTGATGATTTAGTATTATTGATTGAGGACGATACAAAACTGAAGGGAAAAATCTTGATGAATTTTTATAAAAAAACGTTTATTGCATACGAGCTTTATTAACTCCTACTATTGTTCGTAAAATTATATTTGTTTACATGTGAAAGCGTTGAATAATAATAGTAATTTATTTATCTTGCGAGTTCCTTTAGAATAATACAGAGAAATCGACAGATGAGGGCTGAGGAGCCTCAGAGATACTTAAACAAAAATACAAAGAAAAATAAATAGTCATTATAAAAAATAATTATAGGTTACTTTCTCACTTTTATCAGTTGAACATTTACCGGGGTGGCTTTAGCAAAATATATTTGGCAAAAA
>NW_027112589.1:0-4755 GCF_000696795.3 Halyomorpha halys
ATAAAAGACAGGATGTATCAACATGAAAATGATATAAAGAATAGGGAAAAGGAACCCAAGAAAACAGCATTGGTTCAAAATGTTGTTCAGAATAAACATAAATTTGATTTTGAAAATGTCCAAATCATTCATAAAGAAAATAATAATTTTAGAAGGAAGATATTAGAATCGATTCATATCAGGAGGTGAATGATATGAAAGTAACACCAGAAGTACTATGTCTCTATTTAGGGGTAAATATTTTTTTTTTTTTTTTTACAAACTGTGTTTTTAAGTTAATCATAACTAGAGCCAGTGACTTTCCACTCCGATATCTTATGCCTGACTTGATACATACACTACATATTTGTTTTGTGTTAGTCCTCGCACTCTCTCACTTAAATTTGTGCTCGAACAAGCGCACTGCATGTAAAATCGCCACCTTATAAGGAGAAAATCCCTTTTTAACTTACCAAAGTATATATAAATATTGTTTTATAGATTCACTTTCATTTTAAAAAAATATTAAATCAAAATTTGATTGGAATACTATATTCTGAAGACACATACGGCTTTTCTCCATAAAGCATCGATTTTTAAAAGATTTAACAACGAAAACACGGATCACCCCTCAATGATCCTCGGAGCTCATTAAAATTTCGTTTTAAAATAGCGGATATTTGTAGGTTTCGTTTAAAAATCTGAAAAAAAAAAAAAAATACAACCAAAAAGCAAAAAAATCTCTGTATACTTTCTAAACCAGTTTTGGAGAAACAGACCCAGAATAGAACTGTTTGGAAGCTCTTGGAGGTACGTTTTCTTCAAAGAAAAATGAATTTTTACTAGGTAGAAACTCATTTCACTGTTTTCAAACGTTGCATGACATAAAGTATTCTTAGTTTTCATCTTCCCAACTAACATATAAAAATACTACACCACGAAATTTCAAATTTTGATTTTTTCACCTAAATTATCAGTTTTTCCCATAGTGTGATGGTAACATTCATGAGAATTATGGAAGACTTCCCTTTAATTGTTTTCACTTTTTCTTAACCCATAATGCACGCCAAAATTACCGTTTTAAATTAACTTGAACGTTTTTGGAACAAGTAACGCAAAGTTTCAAAGTTAATACATTTATAACTGCTTAACTGCAAAATGGCTGACTGCTTAGAAATAACCTAGGTGACAGTAACATTCGTGACTTTTTTCATTTATTAATATATTTTTCTATCTAAAAGTAAATTAACTTATAGTAACCTTAGAAAGAATTAATTTTCAAGCCACAAAATTCCATTGTTATTTTTATCTCTCAAAAACCGAAACATTCCCTTACAATATTAGAGAGACAAGTAATTTGAATAAAAAAAAAATTTTACCAACATACTCCTAGCAGTAAGGTAATACTGTATTAATAAATAATCTAATAGACATCTCTAAATCTCGTTATACTTACAAATTTTTTAACTTTCGGCTTTTGCTAAATATAAGGAAGCACATCCGCTTTATCAAAGGGATGTACCGGAACGGACTGATTGAGACGTATATTTTCTCAGGTATATTTATTGATTCAAATTATATCAACAATAATAATCATATATGATTATTTTCGGCATATAACGAACACGAAGCGCTATTAAGGAATCCATTTCGATAATAAACCGCACTTAAATAAAGCAGTTTATCAAATTTGGACGGTAGGGAGCAGAGCGATAACTCTTCGAAAATAGAATATCAAATAGGCAAGCTGCCTAATAGGGCTCACTATATCAGCTATATCGCCTCGGCTCTACACTCCACTGTAGGAGGAACAAGTGCTACTACAACACCACAAATTTATTACTTCAAATTGTATAAATATATTTATCTTGTGTACATATTTATTTAATTAGTGTATATATGTATTTATTTAATAGGTTTTCAAGACTTTTCAATAAAAAATAATGTGTAATTTTCAATAATGATCAAAAAACCTGTAGAATTTAATGAAATATAGTAATAAGTACTATACTTCTTTATAATATTTAGTAAGGAACTTGATCAAGAACAAACGCCAAACATAGCTAAAATTTCGTTTACAGTTGTATTTAAATTATTTTCGACTTTGTAACTCAATGGGTAACGAAGTCTCGGAACGACTTGTTCTTGTTTAAGTAAAAAAGCATACTCAGCAAGAGACGAGGAAAGTCCTTCGGAAGATAGTAAGAGGAACAGCGTTACAGAGGGCCTGAAACACTGTCATTCACAATGAGCTCCAGCTGCCCTCTGTGCCAGAGTACATTGGCCGGAGACACATAAAATTTTTTGATGGGTTGAAGGCCTCCACCAACCCGCTGTTCTGGGAAATCGCCTCTCCACCACCACCTGGGAGATGGCAAGGAGATGTACCCTTGGTAAATGTTCTTACCATGGGACGAGGTTTGGGCTCTGCAGTCTAAACCTAATACTTTCACAACCAGCAAAGCGGACCCTCCCCGCTCATCATAGTTTCAATGCGCATATGGCGCCATCGATTCTGCACAGACAGTGTACACTCGACGAAGCCCTTAAAATACCCATGGGTAGAAGAAGGCAGCACACTTCAACTGACATCATTGTACCTAAATATTCCTTATTTTCAATAGAGGGTACGAAAAAAAAAAAAAATAATAATAATTATTATCACGTATATATTTATTACTATTATCTAAAAGTTTTTTTTTTTTGTACAGGTATATCAAGTATTTTTTTAGATTTTAATTAAATAGAATTGTGCATGATCACATGGGATTTTTATATTCGCATAATATATACAGAATTTCTACTATTTATTATACAAAGAGAGAACGAGATTTAGATATATAAGTCAATAATAGAAGAAAATATAAATAATTTTATAAAAACAAAAACAAATAAAAAAAAAAGATGAAAATATAGAAAAAGAAAAATGCTAATGAACTATTGAATTATGTATTTTAATATTTAATCTCTATGCCTATTTAATATAAGAACAATAAGCAATTCACCAACTAGATTTAGTAACCAAAAGCAGTTGGGCGGCACTGGTTTTTTTGAATAAAGTGTTTCTCTCTTCTCCTGAGTGCTTATTAATGAGATTGGATTATGTCGCCTGATAAACCCGCTTAAAGACTAATACATATTTACTGAGTGCCAATGCGACAAACATACAATTTTTTAAATATTTAAATGCATAATAAATAAATTTATATACCCAAATATATAGCACCAAAATTGAAGGATTTGCACATAAAGCTTTGAGCATCTAAAAATACTGACGCCCAAATATCAAATGACGGTTGGCCGAGAATACCTAAGTTATGATACTTGTTACTTCCAGAACGATTATACTCTTTACGTTCGTTCGATATTCTGCATACTTTGCGTGCAAATAATAAAAAACAGAAGGTAAGAAACGTTTACGGTTTTTAGCGATATACAATTTTAGGTCAAGTCGGATCGGAATCGTTTTAAACCATCACCAAAATGAAATACTATTAAAACTAGATTTACTTTAAGAATGCTTCCTTAGAAGAGTTATAATGTTGACTTCACTACCAAAACAAATTTCATTTACCATAACCAGGATCAAGGTTCACCTTGAATCTCATAAGGTTTCGAAAAAATGGGAATGTCAATCGATTCTTGAAACCGTCTATATTACTTATAGAAAAACTTTAAACAAAGAGGCTTAAAAAACAAATCATACATTTTTCAAAATGCCTTCTTTGAATAGTTTAACAGATCATAATATGTTTACTCATTTCTCAGAGTTAAAGATGATGGATCTACACCAAATTAATCCGACAGAACTTTTTTATAAAAAAAAAAAAAATAAATAATAATAATAATGATTATACTAGTGAATATTTTATTTTAATCCAACTAGCAGACTCAAAAAAATAAAGCTACACAAACAATCTTGCAGGAAGATATGATTCCCGGCAACAGATTGATATCCGGAGGGTCGTGACGACAGCGCTCTCAGATGTTGAGCGGGGGAATTAAACTGGGAACAGTAATGAGTTGGAGAGCTCACGATGTGTTGTCATCGCGGGGGATATGGGCCGCCTTTAGATTAGCCATCATTCTAGAATTTAGTTATTAGCTAATGTGCGGACAGCTTATAGGCCCGTTCTTAAGTCGGCGTGGGAACAGGGGTCGCGACCTTGGTCATTGGGACTGTATTGCCGTGACGTCGAAGGGAGGCTAAATGACCACCGCCGGCGTCGGGTTTTGCGTTCTGCCGGATATAAAAGAGCCACATCCGAACCCGGCGTGTATGATGTCTCGTAATGTTTCCGATAGTTTCGCTGACTTGAAAGTATAGTCCGTTCAAACAAATTATTGTAACTAAAATGAGTCATACAAGAATATTCCAAGTAGAACACTAAGTCTAAAATATGAATTTGAATGGAACAGAATATAGGCAAGGATGTAGTTAAAATGATTTGTTCCATTCAATATCAATTTCCAGTGCCTTCATTGTGAACTTATTTTACCTTTATTTAATTAATTTATTTGTTTGTATTTATGACGTAAATATTGCATTTATTTTATTATTTATTAACTTATTTTTCTCTTATGTGTGATAGTGTGAATGGATACTTACAGATGGATACAATACTTAATGCCGCTGAGAGTGACAATTATATTCATTTTCAAAAAATTAAAAAAAAAAAAAATGGTTTTATCACTCTTATGAATGACAGATACATATTTGTACATTGATAACTACTGAATTCACAGTAAATAAATAATTATTTATACATATTAATA
>NW_027112590.1:0-3448 GCF_000696795.3 Halyomorpha halys
TGTGTGTGTGTGTGTGTGTGTGTGTGTGTGTGTGTGTGTGTGTGTGTGTATAATTACCTTAGACAGTCATATTAGAAGAGTCCAATTATAATATTTTGTTATTTAAATTTTTTAGATAATTTTTACCACATCTTTGACCATAGCTAAAATTGAGAAATATCACAAGAGTTTTTGTAAGGCCGCCCGTAGCTCAGTGGTTAAGACAGTCTTTATCAATTGGATGTCTATTGGCGGTGTCGGTTCGAATCCAGGCTGGGGCTTCGACTTTATTCATTGAGTAGCGGTCCCACATAATGAACTACTAAGACCTCCAACCATGGTTAGGCAGTATAGAACTCCAACGGGAGTCTTGGTTAAAAAAAAATAAATAGAGTTATTTGAATGTCGATTTTCTGTCGAAGTTTGTTGTAGAATTCGAAGCAAGGGAAAAAAAAAAAAAAAAAAAAAAAAAAAAAAAAAAAAAAAAAAAAAAAAAAAAAAGAACTTATGAATAATAACCAATTCAAACTATAAAAGCTAGTACCAAAAGTTAGTAATATAAAAATTCGAATACTGAGAATCAACTGCGGACAATTCAGGAGTAACCAATTCTGATTTATAATAAATCAAAATGATAGAATAGAAAAGTAATAAAAAATTGGTATAAAATATTAAATTTTACGGAATATTCAACTTTATTTCATAAATAAGATTAAGAAATAAGTTTTGTTTCTTTCAATGTAACTTCGCAAATGTATTAATATATAATGTGGATGACAGTTGATGATGCGTTATGTAACTGCTGTCAAAGTATTGTCTGTTGAGTTATTGGGGTAATGGACGTTCTCGTTTCTGCACCTGCAAAATATGGACCTCACGGATATTGCCTACCAATAAATGACAAGAGATCTCTCATCCAGCACATTTAATTTGTTTCTCGTATTGTCATGAATTTCAATCGTTACCATTTACTGATGACTTGGATTATGCCATTCGTCATGAAAAATAATGAATGACATGTCAGTTAGTGGATACATTCTGTAATTATTATTTTTGAAATAATGTTTTTCAAAATGGAATTATTAAATAACCTAATTAAATATTTCTGAAATAATTCATGTTGTAATTTCGCTGAAATCAATGATTATTTGACGAAATATATATCAGTAACAATTATTTCATTAAATATTTTTTTAAGTCGTTTACACTTACAGTTCCACTCGATAAAAAAGCAAATAAAGTTTAATTTTGTTAAAAATTAAGTTTTTTTTACTACATATTCTCATTAAACCCATTAAATAAATAAATAAATCATTTTTTTCTACTACATTGTTTTAATAATTCTTTGTATAAGAGGTAGATTCTGTGTTGTATAAATTTGATTTACGTCTCATTATACACATAATGTGATTATCCAGTCTCATTGCATAATTTTAAACTTAAAAATAATCAAAAGTCTTCCTATGAGTTAGCCACGCCAACTTCGTATTATCCAAACACACAGAGATAAATCTATCTCTAGATGACCTCCTTGAAAATCTGTTTTGAAGTGCTTCTATTCAATTTAATTCCGATTCTAATTGATTATGATTTTTACAAAGAATAATTGAAAATAAAAAATATATAAACTTATTCAGGTAAATATTCTTATAATCACTATTTTATCAACTTAATCGTACATTAGAAAAATAACTGTCAATGCCTAGCCAATTATAAATACACGTATACTAAAATATTTAATTAAAAAATTATATATTTATCATGAAAATTATAGATAAAAAGTCATGACTTTCATATTCGTTTTTCTCTATTTCTAACGTCTTCATTTATTTAAATAATTATTCAAAGCCTGTTTTTATAAGCAATTTAGAAATCGAAAATTATACATTCAGTCTGGTTCGTCATATTATTTTGTATACATATAATCTGATTAATAAATGATTCAATTTCCTTATGGAAGAAGAATCAAGAATCAACTTCAGCTGAAGGTCTCTATACTTTCGCATAATGAAATAAAAATATGCATTTAAAAAAAGGTTTTTAAAAAAAATGAATATTCAACTTTGATTTTTAAGGGCGAAAATATAGATGTATACACATAGCTTGTTCTTATATTAAATATAATTTATTTATTTTTTTACAAAATATTTACATTTCATTTGAAAACCATCCATAAAGACCTAAATGTTCCTTATGTAACCGATCTAGCCCTAACCCGATATTATTCCTTCCATGATAAACTCCCTAACCACCCAAACCCACTAGTTTCTAACCTTGCTTCCTCTTCTATTCCTGGCAATCCTCCGAGGCGCCTGAAAAGAAGATGGCCTCGTGACCTTATATTGTAAACTGTTTTTAGAGTTCTACTACTGGGTAGTTTCTCTACATCCTGTATCATATCATTATGTCATTATGATCAAATTTACTGGTTTTATTTTTTCTGCAGTTGTAAATATCAATAAATAAATAAATAAAAAATAAAAAAATATTTCATTTGTGATTTCAAATTACTTCATATAGCGTTTTTTTTGTTGTTATGTTTTTTAAATAAAATAATGTTGTTATTGATTTTAATAACCATTCGGTCTCTTTATATGTCAACGTTCTTTTGGGACAGATCACAATCTCTCAAGAGATCTTAACACTAAAAATAATAGAAGGCAGTCCTTCCAGGCCAACCTGCCCCGCTAAACCCCGATTTAAGGACAGTCCTACATCAGCTTTAAAACATTTATTTATCATCTAATCATTATTAAACTACAAGTACATTGTGTAATTGTTGATTAATAACTATTTTGGAACTTCAGGACAGTATCTCAAAAAAAGGGTATATTAACAAAAATATAGTTGTACGCCTTTAAAAAACAACTTCAAGAAGCACAAACAAACTGCTCTCACTACACATTTTAATACAAACAGGACATAAATTCAAATTTGATGTATTGGAAAAAAACAACTTTAAGCGAAATTTAAAAGGAATGATTACTATAGAAAAACATAAGAGTCCAGCAATCAATGAACGATTAGATGTAAAAAAATTAAATTAATGTTACTCCAGCTTAATAAATACATAAGACACAATTAACAACACCAAATAGAAACAGACGAAACGCAAAAAAGAAATAACAGACTGACTACCTCCTTGGGGGAAAAAACGGTTGGAATAACCAAAGCAAACCTACCTCCATTTCAAAACCTATTCAGTTCTGGCACAAATCTGGCGTTAGTTGAAACACACTGTCATAGACAATTGTAAGTAATGTTTTTATTGTGATAGTTATTAATCATAACTTACACTTTGTACATGTAGTTTTATTGTAATTAGTTAAAGAAAGGATTTGTTCTAAAACTGTTTTTTTTTTCATTGTAGGGCATGACTATGCAAACAATAAAGTTAATAGTTGCGATTCTTCATCTATATAAAATAGCATTATTTACTGATCTTCAAGGCCTACAAAAAAAAAAAATA
>NW_027112590.1:3498-8404 GCF_000696795.3 Halyomorpha halys
TAAAAATAAATAAAATTTAACGAATATTAGCAAAATTAAATAAAATATAAATGGCGTTGATGACCAATGAAGTTTGGCGCCACTAAACAACCAAAAAAACAAACAAACTAGTGTGGTAATAATACTAATACTTATTTTTTTCATGATAGGGATGATTATTAGTAATATTACAGGAATTAAAAAATACTAAAATACAAGTTACTATTGTACAAGTCTATGTAATTGAATTACCTACAAGACTAATAGTATTAGTTTGTACTTTATTATGAAACAGGGTCCAGGTGGTGATCAATAAAGGTACCAAAACAGTAGAAAAGACTATTTATTGTTAAACAAAGTTTCGCCCCACTTTGCAGGGCTTCGTCAGGGCTGTCTTAATTGAAAAAAGGATGGCAACTCGTGTTGTAACAATAAATAGTTTTTTCTTCTATTTTGATACATTTATTGACCGCCACCCGGACTATCTTTCAACAATAAACCATATTAATTCTTCTTTTGTTATGGTTGTATCTTGTTTTTGGTTGGTTGTTCATAGGACTGGGGAAGTTTACAACTAATCCCGAAACATAAGTGCATATAACACTTATAGTGTTATTACTCTTTTTTTATCTTAACCGCATCCCACATATTTTCCTTGATTACATCTCCTGTCAAACATCCATAATTATAAATTTTAAATTTACATTACATATAATATTTAAGTTTCCCATTTACGAATTGATCTCAGAAACGGAGAGAAATAGATAGGATCATGTCGTATGACAAAGCTAACTTGGACACATATCCAAAGACAAGGAGATGAGACATGTGAGGATGATGTATACAGAGGTCGGTATTCGCCTACAAAGCGACAGTAGGCTACGTGAGGTGGTGCACTGATGCCGTGCGGGCGTGGCCTCACCCGGCGCAGGCCCAGCTCTGCATTGATTTTAATTTAATATATTTAGCCCCGCCCACGGCACCTGTGACCCTCCTGCTTGGGATCTCAACCCGCTTGAGTTTACACTTAAATTTTCCATATTTGATCAACACGAGGGAAGGGAAATTTAAATTTCGAGTTGTAAGTATAAAAGAATATTTACCTTGATATAGCTTAACAAAAATTTCCAGGAAATTTTAGGGAAAAAATCAGCCGAAATAGCATAAAATAAAAAACTATTTCTATAAAGAATGAATGAAATGTGTTTATTGTGTGCAATATAACTTTTAGACAACGAAAAAACACCCATCTATCGAAGCCTCTGTAATTTTAACTAAAATACATAAATAACAATAATTAAAAAATATATAGTTATACGCTTTAAAAGCAATACTTTTAAGAAGTCATTTAAAAGGTATGGCATTAATCCCTCACATGTTATCCAACTGAGCTCTTTCCACATAGAAGCTCACCAATTAGAGCCTTTTAATAAACTAAGTAATAGTTCTGAAGAGCAGGTACTCTGCCCAAAACATGTTATTCTAATTTCACTATACTTGTGACAGATTCCCATGAAATGAAATCGATTTCCAAAGGGAAATCGATAACAAATCAAAATTATCATTTCAATATGTTCTGTTTTACTGTGCATAAAGCCTGCGTATAAATAAAAACTAGATAGGTTTTCAAGATTTGAAGACTTTGATTCTCAGATTCCTATACGCTATGTCTGACTGTGGCCATTCAGCGCGCAGAACAGCAAGAGTTGAAGTATCGAGATTAAAAAGAAAAAAAACTAATGGTGGAAACCAAGGTTTTAAATATCTACGTTGGATGAACTTACATTTTATTAACTAAAAATATTTTAAAGAAAAATATTTAGCTAATTTGTTAATTTTGTTCATATTATATAATTGCATCTCTTATAGGAAAGCCTTAGTTTAAAATACAATCTTCATTTCATCTATTACCTCAACTGTTTATTATTTTTAACAATGATTCCAATGCCTAGACCATTATCAAGGCTACCTCTTAAATGATGTATCCAGGTTTAAATTTTATTTTTAAATAACAAAACAAATGGTGAAGATAGGTTTTGTTAATAAATAAGTGAACAAATAAGCTAAAATGGGTATTTTATGGGTATATGTTGAAACAATTAAAATAAAAAATTGTTATGTTATATATATAAATGATTGGCCATATTTTTTAAAATATGAAGAAAATGGTCTGGGGTGCCGTCAAAAAGGAACAAAAAATAGTTTACAACTAAATATTTGGTGACATTTCGCTCCATTTTGTAGAACTTCATTAGGACTAAAAAATATACAAACACAATTAAAAATATTTTTACAATGTAAGATATCAAGATAAAAAGAAGTAAATTGAGGTGGAGTTTAAAATTATGTAAATATAACTGAAAAGAAAATTATATAAAAATGAACAAAAATAAGAGGTAAATTGTTGTTTTTTTATTGCACTTCTGGCCATCTCTTTCATGTTTTATAATTAGTATGATTTTATTTGGGCACAAACCTTATAATAGAAACATTGTTTAAACCTGGATACTTCAATTAAATACCTTCTTGGCAATGAGTTGATGGACTGAAAGCTTAGAAATAAATAAAAATAGTTGTGAAAAATGATTCTCTAATGATAAAGTTTGTTTTAAATAATTAACTACTGTCAAACAAGAAATTAACATGAATTATAGAATTAATAAACTTAGGAAAGTCTTAGTTTATAATCAAAAAGCATCAGTGAAAATTTACAAAATTACTTTGTTACTATAAACTACAAATTTCTTTTTAAACGACGTTTTTACTCACCGTTCTTTTTTTTTTTTGGTTAGGTCGTATTTTTTTGATTAAAAAAATTGATTAGAAATATAACTAAATATATATAAACAAAATAAATTATACATACAAGTGGAGATGCGTAAGGAAGAAACTAGAATAAGTAAATTGAGTAATAGATGGTTTCATAACTATGGTTTGATTTGATTCTATACATAAAAAAGTTTTAAAATTTTATTTACAAATATTTACAGCTACATCATTATATTTGTAGAAGAATAGGCTCTGAAAACCAAGTTCTCCAAAACGTTCGTTTAACAGAACTTTGAAGTTCATATTAATAAAAGATTATTGGTAAGTATCTCCATAGATGTATTTAGATGTTTATTTTTATTAAGTATAATTTAAAAAAATTCAATATTTTTCAAGTTGAGTTTCAAAACTTTTAATTCCACATATTAGTTTTTATATATTAATTTAAAAACAATTTTTTTATTATATATAATAAAAACTGATTATAATCCATTTTGGTAACTTCTTAATTTTATGTTACCACTTTTAAAACTAGCCAAATTATTCCTAATATTCCAATCATTGAAATACTTGATAAATTGGCTCAAAAAATCTTATATTCTCAGTTTTTTTTTACTTCCAAATCAGATTTGTACATGTAGGTGAATTTATTATATCTAAAATACATAAATAAATATTTTATAAAGAACTATTTAAAACATCTAGTATTTTAACATTAGAACCATAAACTATAATATTAATTTGGCAACATTTATTTATTCCCCCTTCAACTTAAATATGAATCAATATTTCGTTAGTTTATTGTTAAATATTTCCTTATACCCATGTATCCTTATGCATTTTAAAATAGTTATGGATGTAATATGTATATGTGTGCAATATAATATATAATATGTTTGTGTGATAAGTATGTAATGTACATTAATATGTAACCTTATGCATGAAATCACTATCACATGAAATTGAATCACTATCGCATTTCTCAATTTAATTGAAAGGCATTCTGTATTCTACGAACACTAGTTCTTAATATAATAATAGTCAATTTGATCACTCACCCCACTGAAATTACGTTGAAATTGTTTAACTCCTCATAAAGTAAATGTTTACTGGTTTTCACTGCAATGCATGAGCTAATACCAGAGTGGCCATGGAATAAACAGATACTCAGTAGCGGCCATGACACTTGGTACTCTCAATGTCAAAGTTAATAATAAAAGAATTAATTAAGATTATCATAACCTTCAATAGGTTTGTCATTGAATTACAATAGAGAAGAAATTTATAATAACATCGGGCCAAGGCATTTAATTTATTCCTTAAATTAGTATTAATTAGTGTTTCTTACATTTTAAAATATGGGTTGTGTATTAATTCTATTGTTAAACGCACAAAACGATAAGCAATAACCTTATTTTTATTTTGGTGTTATGTATTGAAGTTGATTAATTTTGTGTACTTGTAGATCCTGAGGATGGCTTCACTGAAAGGAACGTAGAATAAACTAGTTCTTAAATCAATTATTTGTTTCAGTGATAAAATTCAGGAAATTTTTTTTAACGTTGGTCGTCATAAAAACTAAATTTTTATATTTTCTCTGCAGATATCATTTACATATCATTTTACTATTCATAAAACCAATACAAAATTCATATTTTACAACCCTTATCAGTTTTCCAAAAATATTAGTAAAAAACATTTAAGGCTATGCTATACTAGAACTGGTAACTTGGAAAATACGGTCAAAATTGTTGATTATAGCTGTAACTGTTGGCTGTACTTATTGCTGTCATACCGTATTACTTACAGTGCATTTCATTTATGACTCTAACCATTATATCCTTTAATTTAAGACAAATTATTGGAACTAAACCATATTATTGGAAGAAGATATGGTAGTTGACCGTATAATGTACATTGTAGGAAGATCGTCCAGGGCCCTGTTTCATAATGAGAGCTAATAGTATTAGTTCATAGTACAAGTGTAGAAACTAGTGTGGTTAATGAGCAAATTAAAAAGGATGTCAAGCCCTGGAGTACCTCTAGTCGCAAATGCCGTAGAGAGGAAGTTGTACTGACTAGGCTGAGAATAGGTCACACGAGGCTCACCCACTCCTATCTTATATCAAAAGAAACACCTCCGAACTGCCAGTATTGC
>NW_027112590.1:8454-12766 GCF_000696795.3 Halyomorpha halys
TGTAACAAAACTAAAATAATAATAAAAATTAAATAGACACACTTTTTCTCTTAGCAACACGACACACAAACAGAAAGTACAAGAAAAAAAGAATTAAAATATATGTATATATCCGTATATATATGTATATTGAAATGTGGTTTTAATAGATCATTTTACAGACTTTAACTATCTAGTTTATGCAATTTTTTATCAAGTAAAATTTCAAAGTATAGTAGATTCTTGCTTTATTTTATGGATACTATATTCCAGAATAAATTTTCAGATTTTTTTTTTTTTACTTTATGTCGTGATTTTTTTTAAATATTTAAATTAATAAATTGCTTATGGTACAATGTGACTGTCTAAACCAATTTATCGACAATGAAGTTGGACGAGGAGGATTGTAAAGATGAAGCCAGGGCCTGGTAGAAGTAGATATCCGAGGGAGCTATCCCACTGTAATTGCCTGGCTTTATTCCGTCATCTGTTATCAACCGTCCGAGATAATTGTCCATTTTCCCATTCTCTTCATTCCGTTCTCTGCCGATCGTTAATCTTCCTTTAAACATAATACATTATGTCGGCTAAAATAATTACTAAAACTATTTCCAGTCTTATAGCTCTACTGATGTAGTATTTTTTTTATTCTTTTATTAGTTGATTTAATGTTAAGCCAGGTAAGGAATTAAGTAAATATGGGCGATTTTATTATTTTTTCACAGCAAATTTATTATTTTTTTGTTAATAGCATTATTGAAATTTACAACTTCACATTCATATACAAACATCCAGTAATTTGATTTTAGTTTATAATGGAGTGAGAAACTACCCATTGGCAGCACTTTTCAAGCACCTCGGAGGATCGGCAATAATGGAAATGGAAGTAAGGTTAGAAACTAATGGGTTTGAGTGGTTAGGGAGTTTATTATGAAAGGATTGATAACTGGTTCGGGCTAGATCGGTTACATAAGGAATATTATGTCTTTATGGATGATTTTATTTGTGGAAAAGTAAGGAGCATTGAGGATTTTTGATTGTAAGGATTGGATAAGAGAGGTATTCGAAAGTTTAGTGGAGCCCCAAAGCTCCACTCCGTATGTCCAGATAGGCCTTATTATCGTCATGTCTTTTGTAATGAGTTGGAAATTTAGACCGCTTGTCTAGTAAGTGCTGTAATAGTTGTAATCGAAGTGTAGTTTCCGGTCTTTTCATTGTTGTATGAAGATTCCAAGTTAGTCGTTTGTCAAGATGTAGTCCAAGGTAACGGATTTGTTCTACAGGGGTAAGAGAAACATTATTAAAGTATACTGCATGGCAGTTGGCAGGTTTACGACGAAGAGTAAAGGTAATTTGATGGGATTTATTTTTATCCTCCAATTTCGGCACCATTCTTCGAGAGTTGTGATATGGGAGATTTAATGTTAAGTCAGGTACGTGAATTAAGTTTAAATCGGAAATACTTATATATGCAAATTTATTAAGGATTTTACAAAGTTTCGGTCGAATAAGCTATTCTGAGGTAAAAAAACTTACAAGGACTCAAAATTAACCTTCTACAAAACAATACACAAAAAATAAAAATAACACACTCTAGGCATCACGCAACTTGCAAATTTCTGGTGATTTGAAATTAATGACTTGGGTAGCGCACAAAAAGTTTTTTAGGTTGAATGTGAGAAGTAAATTTATATTAAGATTGTCATTGAGGATGGCCGGGTTGGCCGAAACGTTGGACAGTTAAAAAAATAACAAAGAGTGTTTTGACTTAACTTGGATACAATTTTTTTTTGTTTAAACAACAAAACCAGTCTCAAAAAAGTGAAAAAATCATATATTAAATAAAAATAACATTTACAAATTGTACTTAATTTCATTTTATGTATGACCATAGCTTACAATTACAATACTTTTATTAAATAAATATCATTTATAATTAACAAACAAATTTTTAAATTTAATTAGTGATAATTACCTTATTTATTAAGCCATGTTGCTCAAATAGAATGTGCTTCTATAATACACAGCATACTGAACGATTGTATACGATGTAAATCATATACTGAAAAAAGGGAATCAAAAAAAGATGCAATATTTATATAACAAAACAATGCTCTTAAACTAAGTTACCTTAATTTTTTTTCCTCCCAATTTTACTCTCATATTTCTCTTTTCCAGTGAAAAAACACAAATATTCAACTTACAAGTTACAAGTATACAAGTTTACCAATATGCATACATAAAAATAATAAATAATAAGATAATGAAGTTACGAATAAATGAAAATGTAAAAAATATATTCATCTAAAATAAAACAGATATTAGTAGTTGAGTTAAAAAACAAATAATTAAAAACTAATGAATTATCTCCAAATTCTCACATTCTGTTAGTCAATGTATTGTAATGAGTTTTGTCCGAAGGATATCTTGTTTTTCTGTGCCACTCGTTTGAAGTTTTCCTGTTAATAAAGCTTGTACGTGACGAGGTAAGTTGTTTTCCTGAAAAAATTGTATGTTCATTGATGAGGTGTGGTTAGTGATAGTAGGTTCTATCGATCTAGGGAGTATTTTGATAGCAGTGTCAATCTGTTGTTTAGTTTTTAATGGAATTTTTAAAGTATGTTTTCTAGATCAGTCCGAAGATTTTTCCAGTTCACCTGTCCTGTAACCAGTGAGGGGTGAGAGGGTCTAGAAATAGGATTTGAATGCATATGGAGTAGAACCGGCCATATTATACAACCTTTATAGTTAGCAGGATGACCTTCTTTTCCACAAAGTATGCATTTAGCTGGAGTCTCTCGAGATTACTGACAGGTGTCAGATGGATGTGAGCCAGCACATTTGGCTTGATGGTGGCAGTAGGCTTTTGTGTGGCCAAGATTCTGACACTTCGTGCATTGGACTATTTCAGCCCTGTGTCGGGTTTCCCCAAAACGTACACAAGCCTCGAAATTTTAAAAATGGCCGCATTATTGGAAACTGTTGAAGTCACCAAGTCACTGAAAAATAGAGGAAGGCGATATTTTTCCTTGGGGTGTAGCACATTAGAAATACGGTGAACGTTGTGACCCAATTCTCTAAGTCATCCTTAATGGCTGTAAATTGGGTAGTGGAAAAGATTCCCCTCAATGCGGCTCCATATGGTTTATCTTCTTTTAGCTGATAATAGTTGAAGGCGTTATTCTTCTCCGAAAGATGCCTAACGAGTATTTGTCTTTATTTGTTGTTATAATCTTAGTATCCATTTATAATGTTTTTTTTTTTTTTTTTTTTTTTTTTTTTTTTCGGCCAAGACTCCCATATGAGTCCTATACTGCCTAACCATGGTTGGGGGTCAAAGTTCTTCATTTTGTGGGACCGCCACTCAATGAAAAAAGTCAACGTCCCAGGCCGGATTCGAACCGGCACCGGCATTTATAATGTTGTAATTAGGTCGTCCAGACACTTCTGAGATTTCTTTACAAACGCCAAGAAATCGAGTATATTGTTGACGAAAATTGGGGGTAAAACAGGCTCGGTAAATGAACGGTTGGCGGAAGATTCAAGAGAAGCATTAATGGGAGGTGCTACATTATGTAAGTTGTTATTATTAGATATGATTGGTACAGACGTGTTGGTATTTTCGTTTTTGGCTGCAGGTGTAGTGCGGATTTTAGGTGTAGACTTTTTTTGTTTTCCTTTCCAATTTTTTTTCTTGTTTGGTGAGTTCCCAACGGAACCGGGTGTAACATAGCGTACACGTTTCTGAAGAGTACGCCTTGTTAAGTATTGAGAATCTGTTTCACTTATTTCAGAGAAGGCAGTTTCTTCATCCGTTTCATAGTGAAAGAAGAGAGAAAAGAAATTATAAAAATACTTAATACTGAATAAAGTAGTAAGTAAAAATAAAGACGGAGAAAATTAAATTAGTTCTATTTATTACAATTATTAAAAAGAGATAAAAAAAGTTATTGTGTTATAGGTTCGATCTCGAAATGGAGAAATTCTGAAGGTGTGAGCACAGTGTGTTAACAACTGAGCCAAGGAAGATTACGTAACAATTGCAGCTACGGTATGAGAGTCAGTGGTCAACGGCCAATAGCAAGAAGGTCAGAGACTGTCTGCCACGTCGCAGACATTCTGTATTCTACGAACACTAATTCTTAATTATTTATAATCTTTAAATTTCTTTCTTGAGACTGGCAATTTTTTAAAAAATAATTCAACACACTATCCAAATTTTAGTCTCAAAACATTTATTTCATTTACACGTCCAACGTTTCGGCCAATTCGGCCATCCTCAGGGACATCTATTACAAAAGTTTCCATTATTTGTATGATCCTACAATCAATT
>NW_027112591.1:0-1617 GCF_000696795.3 Halyomorpha halys
ATTTTGCCCATGAGCTGCAAGGATGTAGGACTAACCAATTATTTTTTTCCTAAAAACAAAAAAACAAAAACCTGTAACATTACTAACGAGCTACTTTGATGCCATTTAATCTGAGTTTTTTCCTATTATTTTAAATGATGAATAATATTCCTGAAAAACAAAAAAATAAAACCGGTTATTTTTTGTTCCTGAAGAAAAACTAATGAAAACCGGCTTTTTTTTATTTCTAAAAAAGAAAACGAAAATATGATACTTTAGTAATCTATTTTAATGCTATTTATTTCAATTTTTTTTCAATTATTTCAATCTCTGACTTCAAAAAAAGTATTTCTGAAAAAAATATAAACCAAACCCCAAATAGGTTATTTTGAGCAGTTAAACTGATAATTGTATAACCGAAACAGTTTTTATCCCTCATAACGGCTATCCCTGCAGACATATATGCGCATATATATATATAAATAGCGGTGTAGATATGAGTTACACTAATTTTTCCTCATTTATGTGCTGCAATACTTTTTCATCTAATAGGTTTGGCTGTAAAGAATGCAGATATTGACATGACTCAAAATTAAAAAAAAATTTACACCAATTTTTTGACATGACTCAAAATTAAAAAAAAAATTACACCAATTTTTCTTTCGCCCCTTTAAGTTAGGCAATTAAAACAAATTTGCAGCATGTACCTTGTATAAGTAATAAAATAAATTTACGAAGTAACTGTTGAGTAATTTGTTTTTGGGTGTTGCTCGTCACGCAATTGGTCCCCGAAAATGTTATCTAATTCAATCGTAACAATAGTAATATTCAAATAATATAGCAGATGAAATAAAATGTCGTGTTATTAAACACATTAAGAAGGGATTTTACCATCCCATTCGGAAATTGATGGTAATAACAGTTGAAGGACCCTATAAATAAGGATCGAGCCAATAACTAGTGTCAGTTATCTGCTATAAATCCCGATTCCGTTAAATTGTTCTCCGTTTATTTAAATGTTTTTGTTACAGTAAGAAATCCTTTTTCTTATTTATTTTATGTTTTATTCTAAACCCATTAGCAAAACAAAGAAAAGTTACTAATTCGTTCTTATTACCAAATTTTATTCAAGAACACCCTAAAAATGATAAGCGCATTGTAGATAAATTTCTAAGTGAATGCACATATGCGCTCTGGTAATAGTTGCTAGACAAAATGCGCTTATGCTGCAAATTAGTTAAGCAAAAATCTCAACAAATATAATAAGTAAATATTGGAAGATTATTGATTGACCGTGTGTATAGATGAATGGAATATGGTCCGGGTACTTTTATTTCATGCTATCTGTTCTCTTATTTTGTTACATTATTTTTTAGTTGTTTGAATTCTTTTTAGACCTGGTGAAACCCTGCGTTGGCTCACAGTAAATAGTTTAATTACTATTTAAGTTATTTGGACAGCACCCAGGCCATCATCCTTTTATTTATTTATAAATATATTTGTTTTTAGAATACAATTATAATATTTTTATATTACTTGAAAAAACAAAACAAAAAAAAAAGGTTATCTACTAGATGTTCACTCGGCACTCTCTTCCAGATACTTACGAGAGAAAGAACCTACAGCATAGGCTGAGAT
>NW_027112591.1:3998-4239 GCF_000696795.3 Halyomorpha halys
CAAGATCTGTAGAACCAAAAAAAAAAAAGTACTAATTAAATATATTTTACTTTAAAAGTAAAAGTAAAAGTGAATATTTTACTTTAAAAGTAAAAGTAAAAGTGAATATTTTACTTTATTTTTGACTGCCGTCAAAACAGCCCTGGCGAAGCCCTGCAACGTGGGGCGAAACGTTGGCTCAATAAAATAGTATAATTATCTACTATTTGAGTTTTTTTTTACCGCACCCGGACCATATTCC
>NW_027112592.1:0-358 GCF_000696795.3 Halyomorpha halys
ATAGGAGAGAAGTTACAGGTAGATAGATTCAGATGAGGTAGAGTGAAACTAAAGTCAATATACGCTTCCAATAATAGCACTAGAACGTTCTCATCAAATATTTATACTCTCTCACCATAACCTGAGAAGAATTCTATGATTTTTTTTTTTCATAGCCCCAATAGAAATAATATAATTAAAATAAAACTTCATGTTTGTTTTTAACATTTGTACTTTTACTGGAGCAGTGCCCCATTCTAAGGACTGGTTGATATAATATATTTGTGATTTTATATAACTGATTAAATATACGAGGTGCTAGGGCGCAATTCGTTTGCTGCCTGAAGTTTTTTTTTTTTTTTTTTTTTTTTTCCGAACC
>NW_027112592.1:3580-5625 GCF_000696795.3 Halyomorpha halys
TTTCTTTGGAATTAATTTTCAAATACATTCCACTCAAGTCAAAATCACCCAAAGAAAACAGTTTATCTAATATCGGATATTGTATTTTTAATCTGAAATTAAAGTTTTAAAAATTAACGAAGTTCTAAAAAGATAGGGTGAATTTGATGATCTGGGCAAAATAGCCTGTAAAACTTTTTTTTTTTAATTTTTATGATCTTGAGGATGGCCGAAACGTTGGACTATTGATAGAGAAAATAAAGAATGTTGAAACTTAATAAGGACACCAATCGATTTATTTAATAGATAAATACCAGTCTCAAGAATTTGAATAAATTATATAAAACGTCATATTATGTTTTTGTTTACAATTAATTATGATACAGATAGTTATTACTCTGAATAAAATGTAAAGTTTCTTTTTGTTTACAATTTTATTATTACATTTATTACTTTACTTATTGTTTCGTTTAAAAAAAAAGGAAGATGTAAACTAATAGGCCAAAATGGACTCCAGCAGTGCTGCCAGTTTAGGGTATTTTTCACCCTAGGTTAATTGTCAGGTATTCGGGTTAAATGGCTTTACGTTATATAAAAGTATGCTAATGCAGTTTCGCACTAGATCGTCGACTATTTTTTTTTTCAGTTAATAATTAGAACTGGCTCATTACCA
This sequence comes from Halyomorpha halys, assembly GCF_000696795.3. NCBI lineage: Eukaryota > Metazoa > Arthropoda > Insecta > Hemiptera > Pentatomidae > Halyomorpha > Halyomorpha halys. Next base: position 4,233 of record NW_027112592.1, read on the forward strand.
GTGATGCGGCGAGAGGGATGCGCTGGGATCTCTTGAGCTCTGCTCTACCCCTCACTCGTGGGGGATAGAGTGGGCTCAGGAATCCTCAGGTCGATTGTGTAAATATTGTATATATTATTTTATCATTATGTTATTTTATTTATTTATTTTTCATACAGATAGTCTGATTATGTTCACTTATCTATTCTTTTGTTTGTATATATTTTAAGAGAGTTTTTTTTTTAATTTTATTTTAGTATGTATGATATCACTATTACCTATTGCCCACAACTGTGTGGCGGATTGTAATATCTATCAATAAATAAATCTATCAAAAAAAAAAAATAATTAGAGACTTTTTCTATTAATAATAAGTTAATGACTTGGCGGTAAGATTTCAAGCTAACAGCCCTGATGAAGGCTAGAAATTCTGGCCGAAACGTTAGCACGATTAAATAAGTTACTTCGACTTATTTGTGTTATATTTTGACCGCACCCCCAACCATCTTCTCCTCGTATAAGTCCTCCACGGTCAACTATCTCTCATGATTACTAACAAATTATTATTTTGGGGCTCTAGGCGGCTTTCTACATTAAGGTCTACTATGTCATTACTAGTCTAGTTGCGTAAGACCCAGTTCGTCAGTTTTGTCGCGACAGTAAACTGTCGGCAGCAAATGCTGTCATGACTGTATCTATCAAACAGTCACTATACCATGATAGTGGCTGTGACTTTGGTCGCAATAACTGAAATTGTACGATAGTTCACTGTCTTGGCTTATATGATAGTTAACGTAAGTTGCTTCATTGCATCACTTGTACTATCAACTATCATGTCAGAGCTAATGCGTTTTTTTTTATTTTAAAACCTCTTTATTGATAATATAAATATAATACGGATTATAAAAATAATATATAATACATGTATTTACAAGTTATCTTGTTTTGCCTTACGGCATTATAAGATAGGTAGAGAGCTAATGCGACAGTACAATCATACAGTTAGTTACATTTATAACTTCTTCAATTCTTCAATAACCGGTATTTTAAGGCGCTGAGCTGGTATTCTTTGATGAATTGGCAGCACAGTTCTCTAGCTAGCAGTGGCGTAAAGAAAACGAGAAGAGAATAAGGGCGTGAGAGAGCCATTTTTTTCCCTCTGGGAAAATTTTATTTTCTCTACTTCAATGAAAATTATGTGTGAGTCGAACATTTAGGAATTCTCTCCCTAGCAATAAAAGATATGGCTACAAAGGAGGAAAAGGAATCGTGAAAGTAAGTTCACCTCTTTCAATGTCTCTTACTTCATCATCATCATCATGACCGCCAACAGCTGAAATCTCAATAGACTGGGGATGCGGCATCAACATCGATGTTCTGAAAATCGATTTATTCGAGCCGTTGGTGTTTTAAC
>NW_027112592.1:7805-9849 GCF_000696795.3 Halyomorpha halys
AAAATAATTTGTAAAGTAAACATAGTAAAAAAGTATTTAAATTAGGTGAACAATAAATGGTAATATACATAATAGGGGGAAAAGAAATATTAATATATTAAAAAAAAAAAACAAAGGAAAAGTAAAGTATAAAATAATGGGATACAATGTGGGTAAGTGATTAAGAAACAAAATATACCAAATGAGCGGGGATACAGAAAATTGTGAAATATAATAGAAAATTAATAATAAAGTAATTAATATAAGTACACTTAAGAGTGGGCTTCTGAAATACAGAAAAAAGAAAAAAAAAAAGTATTGTGAGGATTTTGCTATATTCAAAATGTGTCGATATGTAAGAGAGATGCAGTCTTTATCAAATTTATGTAAATAGACTCTAAGATGAGACGTTTGGTATGGTTGGGGACAGTGGCAAGAAAATAGTATAATTATCTACTATTTGAGTTTTTTTTTACCGCACCCGGACCATATTCCTTTCATAATATGGGACAGTTTGTAATGATTAGGTCTGGATACAACAAACTGTTTCCGAGCTAAAGCCCCTTTACAATGATACCGACTGTCACCATCATTGAGATAAGTTGAGCACGACTGGTGGAACATCTGGTAAGAAGGGCCGATGACCAAATCATGACGAGGATGCGAGACAGACTGACAAAGTGGCATATGACATTTGGTCCATTCAGTACATCTAAAAAGTAGCAGCATTGGAGAGAAATGACTGGTGGAGCAAGTTATGAGTAGACATGATCACTCGTGGAGTTTAACACCAGTTAAGAAAAAGAATTAGCTTAGTGCACTCTATTAAAAATGTATGATGAGGAGAAGGGGGTGCAGTTAGCAAATAAACAAAAACTTATTTATTTGTGCTATTTCGACCTGAATTTCAGGGCTGAAAACAAAAAAGATAACAACCATCACTCAGAGAAACATAAAAATAAAGGAAAATAATAAACAAACAAATTTGGAAATATACATAACAATGAATCAATTAAAAATTAGTTCATTGATAACAATAGAAGATGAAATATAATATTATAGAAATAAGAATTGTACAAAATAAATTAAAAAACAAAAGTGTGGAAGAAATAAACAATGAAATGAATGAAAAATGATATATATGATACAATGAGCAGGAAATAAAAAAAAAAAAATGATGTTACAATGGATAAAACTTGTACAGTTATATAGATGAGTAAAAAAAAAAAATGTTAAAATAAATATTAAGTATTTGGAAAAAAAATAAAAAGAAGGAACAAGGGAGGAGAAATGTGGAAAACAAAGGAAGAAAGGAATATTAGAAATGAGAGGAAGACTTACATGCTCCAGCAGAGTTTCTGACTGGACTGATTGAATTTTGAGTTCACCGATAGAGTGGGCAAAAAAAAAAAATGTTAGATCGAACGGAAATAGTAATGGCCAAGAATGAGTAACCATAAAGTACCATTAAAACAAAGTAAGGGAGAGGAAATTAAATTAAAGTTTAAAGAAGTTTTTCCTTAACCTTATGAATATTGTTATAATGAGATAATATGAGGTTAAGGAAAAATAATTTATGTGGAATAGTTTTGTATTGAAATTAAACAGTTTATATGAAATGGTTTATTAGCCTGCAAAAAAGACAATTTAATGAATTATGACATCAATGATTAAGGTTGTCTACTTGAAAAAGGCCTCAGAGCCGAAACATGAGAAGTTTTAAAAATAAAAAGTTGAGAGAAAAAGTGGAGTATTGAATTTTGTGTTAAAAATGGGAATAATTTATTTCTGGTGGATTAAATTGTATAGGGTCGAGTCATAAGTAACTTCCATTTTTAATCATATATTTATTTTACTCTCATTAACAAAACTGTATTAATTTATTAAGTATGCACCACTATTATCTATAATATTTTCCCATCTTCCTGGCTGTTTATCAATTCTTTCCTTATAAAATGAGGTTGGTTTGGACTGGAAGGAGTTTTCGACAGCCTGCCTCACTTGCTCTTCAGAATTGAAGATTTTTCCATTCAAAAACCCTCCATTTCATTGGTTTAAAAAAAAA
>NW_027112593.1:0-873 GCF_000696795.3 Halyomorpha halys
AAATGAAAGCTCAGGTTTAACTTACAATTCTTAAAAATAAAAAATAAAAAATGGGCAGAATCGTTGGAATTTCAGGCGAAATCTTCTTCTCCCTTATATTATTTTTCCAGGAGTTTTATTATCGACAGCATTGAGAGAAATAATCTAATATTACTTTTTTATTTTCACCATTCCTATAAAGTCTTATGAATAATTTTTAATATAACGAAGGTGCATAAAATAAGACAGCTGATGAAGTTTGCTCCTTGTTCCTATTTTATTTAGACAACTTCTTTTCTTTTTTTATTTCTTACTGTTTTAGTTCTTTAATATATATATTTTTCAAATATCTATTGATATCAATATATATATATATTGAATAAAATTCATAAGTGAATATTATGGTTATATTTTTACAATTATGATTTTTACTAATAAAATAAACCCTGAAATATAATGATAATATGCCTAACACGGTTTAGACATCAGTCGAGCAGTATAATATTGATAAATTGAAGATTAAGTTAGTAGTAGATCTAATTTTCAAGAAAAATTAATAAATAAGGTTGTTGCGGCCAACATATGGTCCACAAATAAATTATTGGAACATATGATTTTTATTAAGTCAAAAAACAAAACAACTACTTATTTTTATACTGAAAAATAAACAGACAATTACTTAGAGTCTCAGTGCGCACATACATATCGTATCCTTTGCCTACTCACTACGCACTCGTAGTTGCCAGCATCCTGGCCATCTCCGTCACCTACATCATTTCAGCCACGGCGGGCGGACTTCTTCCACTCATCCTCCAAGAGGACAAGGCGGCCGAGCGTACGTCGATCTACCTCCACCTGAACTCAGGACAACAACCACAACCAGGGCCCCATTAA
>NW_027112593.1:4168-4721 GCF_000696795.3 Halyomorpha halys
TGAGACTATACAAGGATATAATTTGATTTATTTAATATATAATTAACGGTCTCAAGAAATTGAAAAAATTATATTTAAATTAATAATTATTTTATATATAATCTTTTCACTTATCTTGAGACGGGTAATTATTGTTTAAACAAAATCACTTGTATGAAAATTAATGTTACTAAACATTCTTTATTCCATCAAAAGTCCAACGTTTTGGCCAATTCGGCCATCTCCACGGACAGTCTTATATACCAATTTACACTCACATAAAATATCTAAAAAATATTTGCAGGCAATTCTGCCCAAGTCACTTCAGTTACAATTATCCTATTGTCTCAATCTTTCATTAATATTAAACTTTTAATTATTATGAATTCAATACTATTACACCTTTCAGTCATAACAATATTTGTAACCTAAAATGAAGAATGTTTTGAGCTTTTAATTTGGATACAAATGTTTTAATTAAAAAAATAATAATTATAATATCAAAGACTTAGAGAACCCGAAGGTTTGATACCGAAACCAGTAATCGCTCTCTACCTACATTCGTTCAAAAGCC
>NW_027112594.1:0-2026 GCF_000696795.3 Halyomorpha halys
GAATTCACCCTCCTAGATCCTCTTCAGTGACCCGCTAAAGATTCAATATTAGACGGTAATGTGAGATCAGACCATCATTCATAGTCACAGCAGTAGATCAGTCTACTGTATAATAAAAAATGTATTGAAACGGATGAAAGAAGAAATGTCATCATACAAAGCAGCTGAGCTTATACACTGAGAAGACACAATTTACTTCCAACAACATCCAAGCCGAAATTGGGTAGAAGAGCGTTTCTACCTGGATTTGACATAATGGAACTAAAGTGCAGGATTCACAGTTTTGCTTATTTGAGGATGCCGTTAACTTCCAGCAGTCTGAGGAGGTTGGATTTCACATTTGTATGCATGAAAGGCTCAAAACACCTATTTCACCTTCATATGTCAAATTTAAGTCCACCAATTGTATTTTGGGTATGGAAGTCGACCTGACAGAAAGTATATGTGTTCAGAGTGTGAAGACTGACTTCATAAATTTATACATATGATGATAATTCGTTTTGCAATTTGGGACCTATATGTATTTTTTTATTTTTCCATGTTAAAAAAAAAAAGTTAACGGTGTAGGCTATATTTCGAACTCCTGGTCTTAATATGGCCAGTTGATAATGGTTTCGGAAACAATCCAAAGGATTTTGGCCTTGAATGACTGAGGAAATCGATGTTTTTTAGTGGAGCCACAAAACTCAACATTATAAGACCGAATAGGCTTTATTATCGTTATTTAAATGAGTCTTTCGTCAATCATTGGAAGTTTAGACCGTTCGTCTCGTAAGTGTTGTAAACGTGATAACAACAAGCAATTTTCTTTTCCTTTCAATCCTCTTAGAGGATTTAAGCTGTAGTCCTAATTGGTGGTTCTATTCAATTAGGAAATCTGGAGTATCATTATACGATAATGTAGGGAAGGAAGTATTAGGCTTATGACGAAGAGTAAAGGTAATTTGGTGGGGTATATATCAAGTCACAAGTTTTGCACCGTTCTGCAATAGTGGTAAAGTGGAATTGGATAGTCACTGATAATACATATGTCATCAACATCCAAATCTGGTGATGAAGACATTGATAGGATGGGTTGGTACTCTCCATCTTGGGAGTTTATACAGCTGACAAACTGTGTAACGGATAGAAGCAAGACAGGTGTCCTGAGGGATAACACTGAGGATATGAATTTACTGGTCTTTGTTGGAGTTCCCAGTTTAGACTGTTTGTCTCATAAGTATTGTAGAAGTTGTAATCGACGGGCTGTTTCCTTTTTTATCAATCATGTTGGAGTGCTCCGAGCTAGTCATTAGTTAAGATGGAGTCCTTAGTAGCGGACCTGTTTGGCTGGGATAACTGGAATATTATTATATGATACTGTATGGCAGGAAGTTATAGGCTTACGAGGAAGGGTAAAGATAATTTGATGGGATTTAATTTAAATCCCCAATTTTGACACCTTTCTTCAATGACTGGAAAATCGGTTTACAAATTTAGTGGTGAGAACAACGTTGGAATAGTTTGTGATGTATAAACTATATAATATATGTAGGACATAAACTAGATAGCACCAAGGATACTATCCTGAGATATACCACCAGACTGAGGAAAGAGGTATGAAATATTGTTGCAATATTGTGATTTGCTTCAAATAATCAGTTTGTTCGAAAGAAATGGATAAAGAAAAGAAATTTATTGATCTCGTATAGCAGTCCCGGGGGCCAGAACGATCAAAAGCCTGCCAATAGTCTATATGTCGACGCTGGCCTACGAAGACAACAACCTCATTTACTTTGTTAAAATCATATCAGCTATAAACCATCCTATTAATGAGCTGTTTCCAAATAGACAGATTCTAAACCAGCAGCATATCGATCTAACCAAGAGAACACCGTTTACAGTCAGGGTTTCCACTTTAATGCTCAGTTTAAACATAGAAATACCTACATTGCAAGAGACTGTAATTCCATCATCTTGTCCTTGGGGACTTCCCTCTCCTAAACTCTGTCTTTCCCTTTCAAGGCTACCTAAAAACAACACTCCA
>NW_027112594.1:3285-4110 GCF_000696795.3 Halyomorpha halys
AATTGTGATTGTAAATTCCCCACTTTGTAATTTCAATTGTATTTGTATTTCTACTGTATGAACATGATTATCACTTTGTCAAATAAAGTGTAAATAGCCCGAGTGGTCGAAACACTTAAAAAAAAAAAAAAAAAAAAAAAAAAAAAAAGCCTGCCAAAATATTTTTAAATAAAATAGTTCGAACCTTCAAAAATACATGAACGATTTTTTAACATTTATTTATTGCTATTCACAACTATACATTTAGTAAATCTGATCTAAGTTAAATTGGAGTGTTACAGGCGTGTAGAGAAACTACCCATTGGTATTTTACATTCTAATGACATTTTACATTAGCTGGTCTCATGGCCATCTTCTTTTCAGGCGCCTCGGAGGATTGTCAGGAATGAAATAGGATGCAAGATTAGAAACTATAGGGTTTGAGTGGTTAGAGAGTTTATAATGGAAGTGATATCTGGTTCGGGCTAGTTCGGTTACATAGGGAACATTAAGGTCTTAATGTATGATTTTATTTGTGACAAAGTAAGGAGCATGTGGATTTTAAGAAGGATTTTGGATTGTAAGGATTGAATACAAGAGGAATTCGAAGGTTTAGTGGAGCCCTAAAGTTCAATTCCATATGTCCAGATTGGCCTTATTACAGTCATGTAGATCAGTCTTTTGTAATGTGTTGGAAGTTTAGACCGTGCTGTAATAGTCGAAATCGACGTGCAATTTCCTGTCTTTTCAGTCTGGTGTGAGGATTCCAGGTTAATCGCGTGTCCAAATGTAGTCCAAGGTAGCGGATATGTTCGACAGGGGTAAGAGTAACATCATTAAATGAAA
>NW_027112595.1:0-647 GCF_000696795.3 Halyomorpha halys
TAGGAGTTGTTGGGATGTCAGCTGTATAAACGGTGTAGAGGATGGGACCGAGAATACTACCTTGAGGAACACCAGCGGATTGAAAATAGAGGGATAGGAACCATTGTGGTTTACTTCTTTTTCTATGTTAAAACGATATAACATGTAACATGGTTGAGAGGCTGTTACTAGGTCTGTTAAATGTAGAATGACTTCACACAACAGACCAACTGAGCACGGCATCGTTTTGTTTGTTTTGTGAGGTTACTTGCTCGTAGTTTGTGTTTGTTTTTTTTGTCAGTATTGTTTTGGACGTTTTTATAACTAATTAAGCAATAGGTAAGAATGATAATAATGTAATGATAAGTGTCAATTAGCTCATCTTGATTCTCTTCCTCACAAGTTATAAGATCAACAAGGCACTCAGTGGACAAACTTTCACACAACTGCCACATTTCACTCAATTTAGGCATGTTGTAATAAATTACTTTAATGAAAACTAAAAAATAAACAATATCATGAAATTTTGGATGGAAAGGTTATAAAAAAATCTACTCAGAGAATCTACTAGGAGCTCTTATGCATTTAACGTTTAACATGACTTCAAATAGGGCTGCTCACAATCCTATAGTTATAACATTTAACATGGTAAAATATTTTACATTTAA
>NW_027112595.1:3067-3751 GCF_000696795.3 Halyomorpha halys
ATTCGTTCCGGAGAGAAACACTATCCAAAAAGCAGTGGCGCCCAACTGCATTCGCCGGCTACACACACAGCATACTAACGGGACAATTGCTTATTATTCTTATGTTACATAGGCATATATTACAATACATAATAGTAATGAGGTGTAGATAGTTGACCGTAGACTAATAAGTGGAGAGGTTAGTCGGGGGATGTGGTCAGCAAAAAAACCCATAAAAAAAAAAATATTCGTGCCGACGTTTTGACCTAAATTTCAGGTCTTAATTAGAGCTATAAAACAGAAAGAGATAGCTACCATCATTCAGAGAAATATACCAATAAATAATAAACTAACGAATTTGGAAATATATATAACAATGAAATGAAAATAAAATATAGTTGATTAATAATCATGGACTTAGACAGTAGCAGATTAATGACAAAGAGGAATGAAATATGATATAGAGGTAAGAAGATATGTATATAGTGTCTAAAAAATTGAAAAATAATTTGAATCAACATATTCAACTATACGAAAGAAAAATGAAAAATATGATATAATTAGTAAGTAACTTATTTATGAATAACAATCTGAATATATACATACATATAATAGCAATATATGATTTTTTGGATTGTTCTTATTGTTTTAGTTTGTTAACCTTTTTCTATATAGTCATTTCTTTTTGGTATATTTTTTTTATTA
>NW_027112596.1:0-16808 GCF_000696795.3 Halyomorpha halys
CAAGATTTTCAAGTGTATATGAAACATACTACATATTTACCTGTTGTATTATTTTGTACAGTTGTAAATTACAATAAATAAATAATAAAAAAAAAATTTATTAAGATAAGACTGGGTGGCGGTCAATAAATAAACCAAAATAGTAGAAGAAAAATATTTATTGTTAACCAACGTTTCGTCCAACTTTGTAGGGCTTCGTATGAAAAAAAGATGACAACTCAATTATATTTTAGTCTACTCCCACTCTCTATATTCTTTTCCTTTTAATTATCTATTTTTGTATACGAGTATTATTGAAGTTATTTTCTGCCCGCATAGTCTTATTCCATTTCTGAACTATTGTGGACATCCCAGTATTTCTATATTCATTATTGTTTTTAAAAATTATTTAAAACAGCAATCTTTTTAACTTTATATTCACTATGTAACCTTTACAAACATTGTTTTTCTAGTTTTTGATTACATTTTTGCTGATTTTATCACTACTCATTTCCAATATTCTATACACTAAGTCAATGTTCACACCATGTCTAAAAGATTGTCGACTACAAATTATTACTATTGCTTGAACTTCAGTCACCTTTGTTGTTGTTGTTCTTGTAGGCTGGGGTTTTAGGGCGTAAAACCCTGAGCCCATCAACGCCCATATTTTGCACTTTATAATTCTATTTCAAGATTTGAAACTCTTTAAAAAGTTTAAATAATTACTTCTTTTAGAATTATTTAGTACGTATAACAAACTTTCGAGTTTAAATCTTATTCAAAAGGCCATTCCTTTTTAAGAAAACCAAAACCACTTCCACGTTCTTCTGGTCATCATTCGGAGCATCCGATACACTCGGTCCCACTCCCAATGTATTTAAGTTCATGGAATAGAAATGACATTCTTCAAATATGTGACTGACCGTAAGTACACTGTGGGTCACCTTTGTTTCAATCTGATAGCCCTATCGAAGCCCTACAAAGTGGGACGAAACGTTGCTTTTGATACCTTTATTGACCGCCACCCGGACTATCTTCCTACAATCTACTTCATACGGGCAACTATCGTCTTTCAAAATTAATTTTTAATGTAATTTTTCAATGTACCCTCCAGGCAGTTCAAACAAATAGTGTTAAAATCCAAACTTAATTGGAAATAGAAGAAGAATTCGCAGCAAGTGGACGAGAGCGATACGACAGTTGTTCCTGGGGATCATTTTCCTAAATTCCTATGGATTTTATATCGCAACTCCCCACAGATCTTTTTACTTATTTTCAGTTTTAGGTGTGGAGTTGATATCTCCTCTAAAGCGTGTACTTCATAGGAGAAAAGCTCAGCATGTGACCAACCAAACCAATTTTTATTAAAAATACAAAATAAAAAAAGTAATATGCTAAACAATATGAATAAAGGGGAGACGTACGTAATCGGAACTGAACGGCTATGCGGAAGAACATGTTATATGAAATTATAAGGGAATTTCGCTTGGAAGAATATTTTCCAATACCCCATTTTTTTAAAAACTTTAAATTGATGTATTTTTAATAAGTTGAAATATGAAATATAAGCTTTGATGATAGAAATATAAAACCATTTAATACAATAAGCTAGTAAGTAGAATAAATGAACACTATAAAATAAATAAATTTTGACTCGCTTTTCCATGCTATTTCGGTGATATAATAATATTCTTTATTTATCCTGGGATTGATCTCTTAGAATAATATACAGGCATCAAAATGTTTAGAGGCTTAGAGTACAATACAAAATAAAAATGAAATTATAAAACGTTATAAAATACAATGAATTTGAGAAGATAAAATTTAACAACAATAATTAACAGAATTTATAAAATAAGAATAGAACAAGTAAAATAAAATCATATGTCAAAACATAAAACATAAGATGAATAACACTTCTGATAATGAATAAAAAGAAAAACAAAATCAAATACAATTAAACTAAAAATAATAAATGAAAAGGTACAATTTCTGATATAATAACCTACATTGAAATAAAATAAAGTATACGGACACAATATTATATAAAATATTAAATAAATCAAAAATTAGTATCCAATTTTGTCTCAGCACTTTATACCATATATGGTGGTGTATTTTATATTGTTGATAATCTTATAGAGAAAAATAAATGTTAATGTTTTTAAATTTTAAATAAATAGGTTTTGAACTTAGAATAAAGAAAATGACCTGGGCAGAATAGCTTGCAATAGAAATTGTAAATTAATGTGAGGAGGAGTTTTGTATTGAAGATGGCTGGAATGGCCGAAACGTTGGACTAGTGAAAAATAAAGTGTTGAGACAAAAATGGATACTAATTTTTGATTTATTTAATAAATAATAACCTTGTCTCAAAAAATTTTGAAATAATATAATTAAATAAAATATTTAAAAAATCACTAATTCAATGTTGCAAAACTGGACGTTTTTAGGGGTACCAGTTAAAGTCATCTTTTAAATACAATAAATGATCGCCATGCAAGGAACAAAAGGAAAATACTGTAAAGTAAAGAAAATGAAATGGAATAAAACAAGAAACAAGGGTAAGGGATTACTGCAGTGTCCGGTTCGGTGATAATAGTGCGGAAGATAATAAATTAAATCCACTGTAAATTAAATAAGACAATGGGCTCCCTTGACAAATAAGGTCTCGAAAAGGGATACGTACAATACCGAAATATAGAGTCGAAGTGTATTAAATGTTACTACATAATTATTTTCTTAGTAGTCTTTCGGTAGAGCAAAAAAAAAAATGCTGTTAGAAGTTGAAGAAATATTTTTTTAAGTATTATGACGTTCCCTATGTAACCGATCTAGCCCGAACCAGATATCACTCCTTCCATTATAAACTCTCTAACCACTCAAACCCCCTAGTTTCTAACCTTGCATCCTCTTCCATTCCTGACAATGCCTCCGAGGCGCCTGAAAAGAAGATGGTCACGAGACCAGCTAATGTAAAATGTCATTAGGGGTAGTTTCTCTACACGCCTGTAACACTCCAATTTAACTTAGATCAGATTTACTAAATGTATTATTATTTACAGTTGTAAATAGCCATGAATAAATATTAAAAAAAAAATGAATACAATTTTATTCAGATTTATTTCTGAGAAATTCTTTGGAGGTTTTAAGCCCAATGATTAGTACCATAAAATTATATCTTATCGAAAAAAAGTGTAACCTAACAAGATTTATTTAAGGTCTTACATTTTTACATATAAACTTCCTGGTCAACATCATCTTAAAATATATTTACTTTATAAAGCATTTTCTAGAATGTCCCTGCATATTCACCAAAAACTTACTTTTGCTTGATAAATTTATATAATCTATTAAATAAATCAAATGCTTGAGTCAATTTATATATCAGAGAACATCAATTAAACAATTAATTGTAAAGGAGATACTAGGAATTTAAACAAACATTGTGTAGAGATTTTAGGTAAAATAAATATATGAAAAATATTTTTTACCATTTACAATGAATTTTAATAATTGGAATAAATACAAATTGAGACCAAAATGCAATTTGAATTAAATTAATAACAAGTGTATCGAAGGTTATACATAGTTTGTTTTTATGATAGAGACAGTGTATATTAATCGAAAATTAAAAGTTTTAGAAATTAATTATGTTTTGAAAAAAATAGGTAACTAAACGCAAGCTTATTAATTATTAATATGATCCTTTATTAATTGACTTTTTCATAGGGTGATTTTGACTTATAATTAATGACCTGGGCAGAATAGCCTGCAAAACATTTTTAAATTTTAATGTGAGGTGAGAATCTATATTTGAAGGTATGTTATATTATTAATAATATTCTTGTTATAATTGTTACAAATGAATGTATTATAAGCTGTTAAATGTGTAGATTGTCCTTGAGGATGGCCGAAACGTTGGACAATCATATAATCAAGACTGTTGAGACAAAAAAAAGGATACCATTTGATTTATTTTATAAATAAATACCAGTCTCAAGAAATTGAAAAAAAATATATTTAAAGAATCTATTTTTGGTTGTTATTGTTACGAATGCCGATTACTCAATAAAAAAAAAATACTCAAAAACATAAATTTTAGCGTATCTATACTATTGGTTGGTAATGCTAATTATAGATTTTTATGAGATACAAAATGTGAAAAGTAGTGTAAGATAATGTCCTTCGAAAAATATGTCCGACTACAGAAAGCAGAGGGCATTTTTTTCTGTAGAGTCTCAAATAAATTAGTTTCCAATTCCAAAAACCTTACTAGCTAAGTCATTTTATTCAAATGTTTTTATCAATTTTTCATTTCATAAAGCCATAAATATTACTTTCTAAAGACGGAGAAAAATCCGATTACTTTCAAAAGAAGTAATTTATTGAAGAAGACTATCAAATGTGTGTGTGTGTTTATTCATATATAGTGTGTATGTGTGTGTAAACCAAACATAGTGTCAAAGAGAAGCGCTGATCTTCTGAGAGAGCTACGGATTTACGCCCCTTAGAATAGACCTGCAATACTCCTAATCTGACCACAGGACTAATAAAATTGTTTAATTCCTTAGGATTAATATATATACACCAAAATTATCTCCTCTACACCTGTATACAATCCAGATTCTTAATCTTTAATATTGATTAGTATTTTATGGTTTTAGTCATCATATAAGTACTAAATTCAATCTAAGACCTATAATTATCATTTATGTATTACATTATATTTTATTACTAATGATTAAAAATGAAATGTATTATTAGACCTGAAAATAATCAATTTATAACTCAGCTAAAATTTTGTTAGATTTTATTCTGGATTTTCTTTTTAGGAAGTTTATTATATTAATTTTTAAATTGTTGAGGTGAAAAAAACTCCCATACTATTTTATATTTTGCTTTTACAACGTTTCGGGACAATCATCCCATACTTAGGCACTATTTCATCCTAATATTGTAAAAATTAAGTTATTCTTATCAATAATTTTTATCTAGGTTATATCGCTTGTTGAACAGATTCGATACTTAGGACTCCATCTTGACAAGAGACTTACTTGGAATTTACATACAAGACTGAAACAAGAAACTGCTCGTAGATTTCGATTGCTACAACACCTACTTGACAAACGCTCTGAACTTCCCATTCGCTACAAAAAAGTATAATATACTATGATAATTAGACCAATTTGGATATATGGAATTGAGCTCTGGGGCTCTACCAAACCATCAAATTCCTCCCGCATCCAATCCTTATAATCCAATATCCTTAATGCTCCTTATTATGTTAAAAATGAACTCATCCACAAAGACCTTAACATCCCATTCGTAGCAGATTTGGCTCAAAACAGATATGCGACTTTTCATTCCAAACTCCTTACCCATACTAACCCATTAGTTCTTAATCTCTCATCCCTGATAATCCTCCGAGGCGTCTGAAAAGAAGATAGCCACGGGACCTTCTATTTTAAATTAATGCTTGAAGTACCACCAATGGGTGGTTCCTTCCCAAGATTTTCAAGTGTAAATGAAACACTCCACATATTTACTTATTGTATTTATTATTTTGTACAGTTGTAAATTACATTAAATAAATTAAAAAAAAAATTATGTTATATGTGTATTTTTAGCATTTGAAATCCTGACTTTGATGTTGTTTGCTAAATTTTCACTACACTCACTGTTAATATAATCAATAATCCTATTTTCGTTCCCAAAAGTAATGACTCATTATACTAATGACTGATGCGTACCGAATAGAACGAGAAAAGTTCAGGTCTCTATTGTTAAGCTTATCTATTTACTAATAAACAGAGTTTCATTGTCTTACATCAACCCTTACGACTGTAATTTATAAATATCCTACCATTCCGGTACTGCTAGTATTAATTAATTAATTATTAAATTGGTAAACACTAATAGACCTAATGTAATATAAATGTAATTTCAATATTTCAAGATCAAAATATAAATAATTTTTAATTAGATCTTGTGAATGAAAAGGTACTCTACCTTGTTTTAATTATTTTATTTTATATCATTGAAAACAATAACAACATTTCGGTGTTGTCACCTCATCATCAAATATCTACAACAAATTTTCAAATTTACCCTATGCATACAACACTTCATCAAGATATCACAATTTCTTTTTAAAAATTTTAAACAAGTACCTGATTACAAAGTTACATTTTTTTCTCTTTATTAGTCTTATATTGCTAATAATACCTTATTTTTGCTACTAATATAAAATATTAATAATTAAAAAAAACAACTTCTTAATAAAGAGGTATGAA
Organism: Halyomorpha halys; assembly: GCF_000696795.3. Lineage (NCBI taxonomy): Eukaryota > Metazoa > Arthropoda > Insecta > Hemiptera > Pentatomidae > Halyomorpha > Halyomorpha halys. The sequence goes on from NW_027112596.1 coordinate 6,279, forward strand.
ATACCTTATTGAAACCAGGTTTATCATTGAAAACAAATAAATTATAAACTAAATCAATAATGACCAAACTCTGTTCTACAAAAGATGACTAATTTATTAACAATATTTTTTAAAACATATTACAACACAATAATATATTAAATTTATTCTACTATCCAATACTATTATACAAAATTAAATTACTAAATGATTTATTATATCAATGTATTGTGTACATGTGTTTAGTATCTGTCTTAAAATTAAGACCGTTCTCAATGTTTTTAATGATATATATTGCTTCTGTTATTTTTCTATTTCTTTTGTGATTAACTTTACATAAAATTTAAGGATTTTGAAATTCAAAATCATGTTTATACTTTATGTTGTTTTGTGCCAGTGCTGTTGTGTTGATATTTTTGACATTTACATTTACTCTTATATTACTCAACTCTAGTTTCTATTTATTAATTAATTTTGTAAATTACATATCGTTTTTCCTTACTATCACTTCCCTCTTTCATATTGTTGAGATAATTGCTTAATTTATTGCCATTGTATAAATTCAATTTCGGGTTATTATGACCATATTCTACAAATTTTATTTTATCCGTTAAACCTGGTATATAGTTCAATTTAAAATATTTATGATTCTGAATCATATCAACTTCCTTTTCCATTTTATTCTGTATTATATCATTATGTGATATTTTATTATATATATTTTTATTTGTATAAAAGTCTGTAATCCTTCTTTGATTAGTTTTTTTTTATTATATTGTTAAAGTGCTTGCTATTTTTATTAGTATTGTCCTTATATTTATTATTATTTTTCTCTTTACTACTAACGCTATTCATTCCTATGGGGTTGTTTTTAAGTTTTTCATAGCACAATTTATCAATTAATTTTTAGGATAAAAGTTTTCAATTAAAATGTCGTAAATTTGTGTTTTTATGTCTTTTAAAAAATCAGCATCTGTTAAAACTATTTCTTTTTTAATCTAATTGTTGGCCACATTTATTTTTTCGTTAGTAAAGTTGATTAGATCTAAGACAACCCGAAACATTATTATTGTTTGTTAATGATATTATTGTTATTATGGCTCTACGGTTCTGCAAGAACCCAGGTCTCCTCTACAACAGCCAACCAATCTACACAGTCTCTTGCTTTCTTCTTCCATTTGCCAACCCTCAAGAGCTTTAAATCCTCCTCCACTTCGTCAGGCCATCTGATCCGGGGACGTCCTCTTTTCCGTTTACTATCTGGTTTGCCATAAACCTTTTTTGGGTATCCTTTCATAGGGCATCCTCTCAACGTGTCCTAACCATCTTAATCTTGCACTTTTAATTAACGCTACGATGCTGGGTTCCCCGTACAAATTTATCAATTCCTCATTCCTTCTTCTTCTCCAAACTCCATTCTCCGAAACTCCTCCCCATATCCTTCTCAATACCTCTCTCTCCCAGGAGTTAAGCAGGAGTTCTGCTTTTCTTGTCAAGGGCCATGATTCTCCCCCAAAGATCACTACTGGCCTTACGATGGTTTTGTAAATGAGCACTCTCATCCTTTTAGAGAGAGCTCTAAAATGATATAAAATAAATAATTAAAACAAGGAAGAGTAAGTTTTCATTCATAAGATCTAATCATATATGAAACTCTTCCAGTAGAAGATATAACTTAAAGGTTATTTCTTTTATATGATAATTTTTTTTCTCCCGTTTTTAATATAAGTAATTTTCTAATTGCCAACCCACTTCAAACATATTTAACATAATTAATTACCATATAATTTAGTATACTATAACGTATAAATAAATATATTATTTTACTTTCAACGTGATACATCTTGTTGAATTTTTTATTTTTACAAGAACCTTCAATTTAAATATATATAAATGATAATACAATAAAATACAAAAACGGCACGTTGAATTTTTAATTTTAAATACTCTAAATCATTTTTTTTATTTATTAGTAAAGTTTTTGTAACTATTAAGGTCCTCAGAGTCTAAATAACCAAGTATTGCAAAATATGTGTATCTGCATGTGTTTGAAAATGTGAAAACATGCTCATTCTAAAAGAAAAAAAAAGTATACGAAACAAAATGAAGGTTGGTATTTGTTTAAGAAATTACAGCAACTTTGACCCGAAATGTCGCTTAATGTTTTCGATTTTACATATATTCTCCAAATCTTCCCTAACCATTTTTATCAATTTGGCCATATTAATCCACAATCAGATGGTATTACATCATCTAGTTCTAATCCCGAATGAACTTACAGGGCTTATATGTCGAATTAGAAAATACCAAGTATTTAAAATACATGAGAAAAAGATGTTTGGGGTTGCTGTCAGTGAATAACACAAACAAATAAAAATATATTTATTTGTGATAACGTTTTGGCCTAAATTTGAGGCCTTCATCAGGGCGACTAGTCCAGTTCTGCTACTTTCCTTTAAAGTACCTTTAGTTATATTCATTTGAAATAATTAATCATTTTTCATAGTAAGAAAAAATGGATAAATATAAAATATGACAGGATTTGATAATTGATAACAGGAGGATAAATGAAAAATGAATGCCCGTTCTGGAAAATGTTTTAAATTGCCGACCGTCACTGGTACATATGGAGTATCACAACTGTTTAAATGAGTTTTGTTCCCATTAATTGTTGATATTAATTATATTTATCAATAAAATGTTATATTTACATTTTAAAATTTTGAATATTTTACTTCTGATGAGTTTTTGATAATAAATAGATGTTTCAAATTTTTATTTATAATTCAAATACGTTTTTGGTAAAGTTTAAATATTTCTTATGATACTAAAATTGATTGAAGCAAAAGTATAAATTTTATTTTAAACAAATAATTTAAATTTTATCCATTATAGTCTCAAACCATTTTATTTTATTTACAAGTCCGACGTTTCGGCCAATTCGGCCATCCTCAGGGACAATCTTAATACATTTTTTGAACTAAATAATTTAAAAACACAACTTGATGCAGGCATTTCTGTCCAGGTCAATTCAACAATTTCTCTAATTCGTTAATTTTCACATTAAAACAAAAATCAAAATTCTTTATCACAGTCACTTATTTGTTAAAATTTATGGATTGTGATAAATTCAATTAAATTTAAATTATTTAGTTCAAAAATTGTATTAAGAGTGTCCCTGAGAATGGCCGAAATGGCCAAACGTGGGACTAGAAAATAAAATGTTTTGAGAATATATTGGATAAAATTTAAATTATTTATATAAACAACATTAACTAGTTTCGAGAAAGTATTTAAGATTGTAAATATTTATAAAAATTAACAATTATCAATTTTCATTGATAATTTATTCACAAAGTAAAAAAAAATTAAAATCTAATGAAAAATGGACTAAATATTCATTACAGTATATAATATTTAATTATTTATTACAACTAAATTATATATAAAATATTTAAATTAAACTATATATTAAAATTTAATTACAACTACATTATTTATTAAAATTTAATTACGACTACTATACAACGGTAGATAATACAATACAATTGGGCGTTGATGACCATTAGATCTTATGCCCTAAATCTCTTACAAACTAAATATACAATAATTTCTAAATATACGATTTAAAAAAAAAAAAAGTTCAAAACTCTCTAAGCACAAGAGAACATGAGTGAAATTTTATTTTAAATCGTTTTTGGGTCCCAATTTTTCTGCTACAACATGCAGATCGACATATGTTGCACCTTTTTGAAAAGTGTTCACCGAATTTCTAAGTCTCACTGAATGTGAAAAAAGTCAGGGCAAGAGAGACTAAATGTTTTCCTCCTTATTTCTCGATTTCGAATTTAAAATCTCCAGTAGAGAAGACAAAATCAAAATTGAAAGAAATAACTACAAACGTATATTGGTTAATATATTTGAACGATTCCCATAACAAAATACAAAATAATTATTGAATAAAAAAAAAACAAATTACCTCTGCTTAAAGAAACAATTTTATCTACACGGTCAATTTTTTAGACAATAATAAAATATTATCCTATTGACAAATCTGATTAGTTAAGAAAACATCAAATAATATTCCTGAACTTTCTTTGTAATAAAGTGAAATGATTTAATAACTACTATTTTTAAGGTTTTAACTACAATAAAGTAGACCATCCTAGTTTCAATTATTTTATACCTGTTACCTTGTAATTAGTGTTAGGGTTAAACATGCTAATGATAAATTAACGTCATAAATATTTACGTTTTAATCACAATTTACGTGATCACGTCACAATGGACCAAAATTGTATAGAAAATTTGTAAAAGCTCAAGAAAAATGTTGCATTTCAATTGAATATTTAATATATGTATGAAGGATTTTTATTTCGGCTAAAATTTATTAAAACAAAATATTGTACATTTATGATAAATAATCCGTTCCCACGTAAGAGATATCTGTTTTGTAAGTAGTACTTCAACAGTAAGAGATACAATGCTTTTCTATACGCTCATAGGAAACCTAATCTCGCGTTACTAGAATGTATGATAAAAATGATTAAATACAACAAAATTTAACCTTAGACAAATAACAAATAGAAAACATAAAAGTTTCAAGATTAATTTAAAATATGCTACCAGTGATGCGGCGAGAGGGATGCGCTGGGATCTTTTGAGCTCTGCTCTACCCTCACACGTGGTGGATAGAGTGGGCTCAGGGATCCTCAGGTCGGTTGTGTAAATATTGTATATTAGAGTGTAAATGTGACTAGAGACTATATTATTTTATTATTATGTTATTTTATTTATTTATTTTTCATACAGATAGTTTGATTATGTTCATTTTGTTTATTCTTTTGTTTGTATATATTTTAAGAGAGTTTTTTTATTCATTTATTTATTTTATTTTATTTTAGTATGTATGAGATCATTCATCACTATTATTTATTGCCCACAACTGTGTGCCAGATTGTAATATCTATCAATTAATAAAAAGTATTATTTAAAAAAAACAACTAAATTTTATGTTTTGTGGTTTTACAAACATGACGACCTTTCAGTAGCTTGTCGCATATTCGCAGATAATCGGTAGTTTTACCAATTCTTAAGCAAATCTTGAAATATGGCAATACTGTTGTGTGTCACAGTTTACTCTGACTGTGTTAGCTGTCATTAAAACTACCACTGTAATTTTTATCGTCTTTGACTAATGCATCTATGCAGTTGCCCCTGATAGGGGACATGATACCTTACTTACATGACAGTTAGGAGATGCAGTGCATGTTGAGGCATATACTGGTGCGCCTAGTTGGAAGAATCAAACAATCAGGCCTGTAATCGATGTTATGAAACCAATATCAAATATTCCAAATATTTTGTTTGAAAATATTAAAATAGATATATCTAGCTCATTAATAACACTTTTTTTTTTCTACTTAAACTTTCTAATAATAAAAAAAACTCCAATAAAAATAGAACAATACTTGCATAACAAAACATTCATTTACCATCTTATTTTTAGTTGATATATATATATATATTTTTAAATATTAAATATTATAGTATAATATTACATTCTGATATACACTTAAAAACAATAGAAATAGAAATCATAGATTAAATTGACTCTGTATTTAGAGATATATAAATTAAATGATAATTTATTATTAAATAGGAAGAAAAAAGAACATAAGAGAAAAAATTAACCTTAAAATAAAATTATTCCTTGCTAATTTCAAAGCAACTTAAATTAAAATTCACGATTATAATAGTTGGTCTGGCTTGTAATTTACAAGTTATAAAAAAAACAAATACAATTATCTTTTTTGTTTCCGTCGTTATGTCTGTATTAATAAAGTTTAGGCTATTGTTATAACAACTATAGGAATACGAAATAATTTTTTATCGATTACTTAGTTATATAATTTTATATTTATCTATTTTATCACCACTAGTAAGGAGAGATGCTTTATTATTTGAAATATACCAAATTGATGGTACTCCAAAGGAGGTATTTTTGAAAGTTATGCATTCATGGTGTTACCAATATAACCGATCTAGCCCGAACCAGATATCACTCCTTCCATTATAAACTCTCTAACCACTCAAACTCCTTAGTTTCTAATCTTGCGTCCTCTTCCATTCCTGACAATCCTCCGAGGCGCCTGAAAAGAAGATGGCCTTGTGGCCAGCAAATGTAAAATGTCATTACAGTGCTACCAATGGGTAGTTTCTCTACACGCCTGTAACACTCAAATTTAACTTAGATCAGATTTACTAAATGTATTATAATGTACAGTAATGTATTTCAATAAAGGTAAATTATGAAATGCTAATTAATAGTAAATCAATATGATGAGTTTTGTCAAAATCATTATAGCTGTTTTCGAGGCAATTGTAAAATCTGTGATATAGAGTGACATTTACTCAGTCGATTTTAGAGAAATGTTTTCAGATATCAAATATATAGATTACACCTTTCTTAAATATGTTATTTAAGCTATTAAGTTGAACTATATTGTCATATATACTCAGGTAAGTAATAGTAAAAAAACTGCATTATATATATTGTTGTTACATTTTATATGAATGTACTGCAACTATTTTAGCACGCAATCTTCAATAACCGGATCAAAAGAAAATTTTCATTTTATTTAAATATTTTAAATGAGTTAATGTATATTATTATATGAAATATTTCATAGAAAAATCTTTCCGTGTTTTGTAAGATATGATATTATGAAATGAGCTCATACATCTAGATGTTGAGTAAACAGAATGTTTTGAGGTTTCAATTGGCTTATTTGAGTGATAGCAATGAAATAGACGAAAATTAATAATTTATAAAACTGCTATTTTAAAAATATGATTATAGTAATATAAAGTAAGTTAATAAATATGTAAATATTCATCCAACATTTTCGTTACTCATAATGGAAATCCGCATTAATATATAATTTTGCATTTATATGAGCAAATGGTAAGAGTTTTTATAAATGGCAAGGTTATTCAACAGCAATGAGTTGTTTTTATGAAAGGAAATGAATTATATTTATTCAACAATTGTATTATTAAACCAGATAATGTTATTAATATGATCATAGTTCATTTTATATTTCATAATATAATGGAATATTACAAGCCTCAGTTCTAGGCATGTTGAAAACTACGCTACTTAATGATGCTGAGAACTACTACTCATATAACTGCAACTGTTGCAACTACTTATCTGTAGATGCACTTAATATACTTGTTATTAATTTCAAAAGCCCATAAAGCATATCATAGCTAATGTTAATATTTTTAGCTTTGAAAAAAATACCAGGCAGAAAAGAAGTTCAATCCAATGATAATCTACGAATCAAATGATTGTAAATACTAAAAAAATTAGATTTATTAATAATCTCAACACTTTTTTGAGATTGGTTAATATTGTTTAAGTAAATAAAATTGTATCCATTTTAGTCTCAAAATATTTTTATTCAATTTATAAATCATTCTCAGGGACAATCTGAACAATTTTCTCAATACAATTTTAGAACTAAATAATTTAAAAACAACTCCATGCAGGCTATTCTGCCCATGTAAATCCAAAAAATTACCCTAATTACTCAATTTTAACATTAAATCAAAAATTAAAATTATTTATCACAGTCACCTTCTTTGTTAAAAATTTATCACAAAAATCTGATAAGATAACAATCACAAGGCCGAAATGTTGGACTTAAAAATACAATAAAAAAGTTTTGCGACTACAATGGATAAAATTTTATTTATTTAAACAATTTATTTTTCTTCAAGTTAGGGTGCTGATAGTTAGGGAGATACTTCCTCTTACTATACACTATATGTATTTATAGTGAAATTAAAAGCTGACAATTGTTATAAAAACATGAAAACACGAAAATTATTATTTATAGATTCAGTTTATTAATGCGTATTTGTCACTTTCCACAAATTAAATATTAATTTGATTTTAAATCTTAAGCTTTGGAACTGTATATTATTATATAATCAACGGTGTGCATACAACAGTATACATCTGTATTACTATCCTTATTTACATAAATTTGTTTTCAATCTTTATTATTTTTTTCCATTAATCATTATAATTTTTTTTGACGTTTTTATAATTATTTATTTATTATTATTATTACTGTCAATGAGGTTTGATCAATTATTTCAAATAAACGAAATTAAAATTACTTAAGAGGAAATCGTTTTGAAAATTCGGTATTTATTTTCTGTAGACTTAATTTATTTTACAATCGAAAATATAGATTAAGTTTACTTTTTTTTCATAAAAAAGTAACATTACTTATGTTGCGTTAATTATATTACATAAATAATATCATATAAATGATTTTATTTATATAATATAATGCTTTACATATGTAATTAATGTAAATATCGTGGTTATTACAGATGGAGATTACGTTTAGTAATAAAACAAGAGGTAATTTTTTTAAAACATTTATATATGCTAACCCCACGAAAACAATATATGAAAATACCTTAAACACGAGATAAATAAATATATAGGAGGTATTTTAAGTTTTTATACACACTTTTCATGAGATTTTATGGTTTTAGCCCCATTAAATTCAGTTGGGAATTTTGAACAATACTATTAAATGCATAGCTCGCTCAATATTGAGAGAATAGTCTTATTCAATCGAAATAACATACCGCTCTCATAGAGTCATTTTAATGCAATAAAAAATAAGAGGTAATCTGAAACAAGTAGTAAGTCAAAAGAATTTATTGAAGTTAAAAACAAGCTGAAAATACAGAGAGGGGGTTTTAAGGTGAAATACGTGTTAAACATGTAAATAGTGGGAGAGAGCTTTGTACCTCTTTGGATGGTCGTTGGGAAAACAAGGCAGTTTCATTCTGTATTTTTACATACCATTTTCATGGTCTGTATGCCGGCTTCGGAAAAGTTTTCGAATAGATAAACCCGCCCGGATAGATAAAAATTAATTATGACCGCCCTGTTTGAACTTTCCAATTCACCGGAATGAACTATCGTCACAGGGGGTAGTTACGGTTCTACCATCCAGTTGTTTTTTTTTTTTCGAATTCAGATTGATCCGATTCGGTCGTATCAGAATGTGAAATCTGTAACGAGATCTTTCCTTTAAATCCAAGAAATATGAGGTTAAAAGGAAATGGAGTTGATATGTTTATGTGATAAATATTGTATTTTTCTCTTATTGTGTACAGTGTACCTTGGTTCAATCAAGGGATTATGGAGTTTATATGTTTTCAACATTTTTTTCATAACTCGAACAATAAATAAATTAAACAATAAATTCGAGAAACCGGGTTTTCTCCTCTGATCTAATTATTTATTTTCTTTTAGTGTTTAAATTTATTTCGTTATTCAGGAGTACATATTCTTTTATAATATAATATTAAATTGCTCCATTATTATTTTTGCTCCCACCTGCTAAGAATTAAAATAAAAATAAAATGATGCTAAATATCATAGAATGTCATTTATTCTAAGACACTTTTTTCCTTTTGATATTTACTTGGTGTGAACAAATTAATAAATAGATAAAAAAGACGTTATAAAATTTAAAGATATACCATTGAAAAACTCTCAAAAATATTTTTTTAAACTAAAAAACATAATCGTTTATTGATCAATTAAACGTATACAACAAAATATTGATTATACTTTCCCATAAACTGAATATATCTTTGTGCAAAATATTTAATACTTATCATTATTCCAATAATCCAAAAACATGAGACATATGTTAATATATAACATTAAAAAAATAATCTTGTAGAAATTGGTGTTTTCCTTCTTACCTAATTATTTCTCCAAAAAATTGTGTTTTTTTTTAGGCTAAAATTTCAAGACTATCTTTCTTTCCTTTCCTCGAACAGATATTAGTCCTGTATGAGAGCTGTTTATTGTGTCAACATACACAACTCCATATATACTCCATACTCAGAGAAAATGATCATGTAAGATTAAATTGATTTACTGATTATAACATTATTGATAATTAAATATTGTATAACTGTAGTTATTAGACATTTATAGAGCTGATTCTGAAATAAATATTTTTAAAAAAGAACAAAACACAAAATTAAATTAAATAGATATTAATATATAATAATAATAATATATTGGCGCGACAAACAGTGGAGGTCCAAGGCCTACAAGCGATGTGTTAAGGAAATACATCACGCGTTTCCTGTCGTGTTTTTTCACAGGGTTGGTTCGTCATTCCCACGCCTATTTTTGTGAGTGCCACCCATTGACTAACGGGCCTCACAAATGTCCTGGGGGAGGCGTTCAGTGAGTTTTGCATAATTTTGTGCTTGAAAAAATCCCAAATGGGGCTGGGGCTCGAACCGACAACCTTTGAGCAAGTAGACAGTCGCGTTATCACGCTGCTACTGTCGCCCCCAAAATATTGAAATATTAATATATGACTAAACAAATAAAAAAAAACAAGAATAAATAAAATATACAAGCAAATTTAAATAAAATAAAAATATCGAAGAATAAAACCGCACATTCCTGTAATACTTAACATTTAT
>NW_027112596.1:16908-17327 GCF_000696795.3 Halyomorpha halys
TATATAAGTATAAATTAATCTACTTTCAAAACAGCGACTTTTTTATTGTTCATGAGGACAATACTTTTCCTCACTATGATTCCAATGATTGGTTAAGGAAAAACTACTACTACTATGTTTTCTCGATCCCACGACTGATATGAAAATAATCATAAGGTTATGACTATATCAAATATCAACCATGGAAACACAAAAACATTTATTTTCTGCTTCAGTTCATCATCAAAGTCTCTCATAGTTCATAGTTATTTCTTTTTATTACTCTGAACAATGATTGATGATTAATTTTTTTAAATAGGTGAGAATGTATATTTATTTTATTGTTAGTTAAATTTGATTTTCTTTTTCTTGTACTTTAATTATATTTGATTTATTTGATTATTTGTATTTTATTATATTATTTTATTTTTTTGAATCGT
>NW_027112596.1:19028-20575 GCF_000696795.3 Halyomorpha halys
TATATTTATTTGATGGGATTAATCTAGAATGTATAAAAAATAAGTACATAGTCAAAGGTACAAATTACTTGGTGATTTGGACTCATGAGATTTTTAAAATTGTGTTTATACGCCCAAAATGTTTCATATATTTAATGTATAGAGTTGTGATAGTAAAAATACATATTTTATTGATATATAGACATTGTGTATGTGTGTATGTCAATATAATTGAGTGCTCTTTTAGTTATAGAATTTAACAGTATTTATTTATAGAAATGACTTAAGAATTAATATTTCAGAAAATAACAAAATTATTTGGTAATGTATTTTTAATATAATTTATATATGTTTAATAGTTTATTTTAATTTTTATTATTGTTATAATTTATGTGAAATTGAATGTTTTAGATTTAAGGCGGTACTGTCCACGTGCTGATTTCAATTGGAGGTAAGTCAATGAAAAGTTATTTTAATATTTTTGACAGCCACGAGTTCTATAGATGTTAGAAAAATATGATTATTTTTATAGAATTATTTCGACATTTTGTTTTCAATAGTTTAAATTCGATATATCGTAGTATATATATATTTAAGTTAAAAATAAAATCCACTTAAAATCTTCTATAGTCCACTTATCTTTGTCTGACTTCATGATAAATTTCATAACTGCAGTAATATTTTACAATTAAAAAAATATATAAAAAAAACTTGTAAAAGTAACATAATGTTGAATTTCTGTTCAAATAACCTCTATTGACAAAATAAACGTAGCGGGAACAGTAAAACAGGGAAATATAAACCAAAGAACATTAAATATATATAAAAGCTGAAATTTAAAATACATTTTTGTCCTATAAGAATAATTTACAAAATTTGGTTTAATAATAGTGAAAAGAATAGAGGTAGGTTCTTAAAGGAGAAATGGCTGGATAAAAAAACAAATCATAAGAAAATTGAAAAATACTGGAACCGGAAAGAAAGAAGAGAAATAAAAAAAAAATAATAAAGGAAGAGACAGAGTATAATTGTTATAATAGAGTAATTTAAATAATATTTTTTAGCTAATATTTAAATAAAAATTGTTAAATAGGTGTTTATTATTATTTTAATGTTGCATTATTTTTTTTTTAATTTGTAGAAGTACCCTGAAGTCGAAGGAGAAAGTCGGTGTAGTTTAAATATTTTTTCAAAATAAAGTAATATTTGGAAAAGATAAAAAAAAAAACTAAGTAAACAAATACGAATGGAGTTGTGAGGGTCAGTTACAATGGTGACTGACATTACGACCAATGATTTTACTCAACTAATAAAAAAAAAATAAAAAAGTATGTTTAAAATACTTGTGGCGGCAGTGGGGGTTCAAAAGTGAACTTACCAATACTACCGGCCATTAATAAATTAGGACTGGTTCCGCTTCCCCGGGTCATCGTATGACTTTTCACATCTTAACACTTTAAATAAAAAATATCATGTGTTTTACGGTCTCAGGGGACTTGGTCCCTGGCAATGACTATTGAGGAAATGTTCCCAGGCATTGCCTTAACTGAGACTGGCTATTCCAAAAT
>NW_027112596.1:24204-34322 GCF_000696795.3 Halyomorpha halys
GGGCTCGGTACTTGGTGGCATCCTCAGACCCCAACTTCAAGGGATTATCCCTACCAGGGCTGGCTGTTCCTGCCTTCCCAGACGGCGCCAAATTTCAAATCCAGTTAAACCTAGTATCTCTTAGGTTCAGTCTCTGGCCTGAACAATACTTAATAAACAAATATGTGATAAGACAGTAGATGATATTATATTTTTGTTAGTTTTGGGAGAAGCAATAAAAAAGGTGATTTACCGCTATCTGTACTATTTGTTTTCTTAATACAAACAACAGAAAAACATTGTCTGGCTCAGAATCCAAACAACTACTGAGATGACGGACTTTGGTATATTAGTGCCAGAGGAAATTAGTGTTAGCACTAATAGTTTGTAACCTGGGTTAATAAATTTATGAGAAATTATTGTAAGCCGGATAATCCTTTGACTTCAATTACCCCAACCTATAAACTTTGAATATACTTTAATGAAGGATATTAGTGTGATGGATGAAGTGAGTTTAACAGAACTCCTTTTCCAATTTTATATAAAAGTTTTTTTTTATAAGTTTTTTTTCAACATTCAGATACTAATGAAATATAATGAGAAAAATAATATTATTTGTTTTTAAAATGTTCAACTGATTTTTATTTCACATTAACTAATCACTTTAATGGGAACATGAAGATACATAAATGCTAAGTAATTAGAATAAATAAAATGAAATTAATTAATATTAGAAAAACTGATTACAACAAATAAAAACATATTGTCTCAAACAAAAGACAAGTTTCAATTCAAAAGATAAATGAATAAAACAATTAAATTTATAAATATGTAGGACTAGTTTCTATAATAAAAGTTATTCGGTTCTTAAAATCTGGAATCCTGGCAGTGAAGTAGTAAGATACCTAGAAATTCACCTTGATCGCCGACTTACCTGGAATCACCATATCAGTGTTAAACTAACCCAAACCTACGCAAGTTCAGCAATGCTATATCCTATCGTAAATAGAAAATCTTCATTAAAACCAAAATGAACTATTCTTTATAGAACAAAACTCAGTTACTGACAGTTAAAGGAGCAGTAACATACAACTTGGGAAAGCCAACCTCAACACGAAGACTGAAGTCTAGGATACTGCAGAACAACCTCTTATAAATTCTATATTTATCTATTCTATTATTGGCATTACTTCGATTTTATTTATTTTATCTCTTCGTCTTTTTCTAAAATTAACTTATTTTTCCCCCATTTGAAGTCAATTATTTGTTTTATTAAATCTATAAAATGTTTTTGTTTTTATTATTAGTTTTTCTTTTCCTCTCTTTTTTGGAATTTTTTTTATTTATTATTTTAATATTTATTTATAATCCATCGTTTTTATTTACAATCGTTCAAAATTTATAGGGTTGTAAATATTAAGGGTGTCTTTTGCACGAGATTATACCCTCCCCTCTCATAATCAATTGTTTAACAAAAGAAAATCGTAATGTTATGTTAACCATGTAAGGGCCACGAGGCCTATCTGGTATTTAATATAAGAATAAGGTTTTTACACTCAGCCTTGATTTTTACTTACCATTAATTTGGAAATGCAAAATATGGACTAAAATTCATTCGGTGTTGATTATAAATTTTGTAGAAATATATCTCACAAGGAAGAAGTTTGTGTTGAAGGATAAAAATAATTGTTAAAAGAACAAGATTAAACCAAATATGGTCGAAGCTTGAAATACTTCAAATTAAACAAGAAGGGTTAAACATGAATACACATATTTAAGGAAAATAAATCTAAGTTATAATTTAGGAGACTGCTGAATCTCCTTTAGATAGAGTAGAGAGTAGATTATTTTAGTCAAAATATCCTCTCTACCAATTTAGAGAGTTGGCCGAAGTCTATGAGACTCTGTTCGTGAATTGAGGGTAAAATATTTTTTATTTATTGACAGTTACTACAATATATGAAATACAACAAGTAAATTGAAGTAAGATTATTATGGTATGTTGTAAGGATTGGATACGAGAGGAATTCGAAGGTTTAGTGGAGCCCCAAAGCTGAACATCCAGATAGGCCTTATTATTGTCATGTAGATCAGTCTTTTGTAATGAATTGGAAGCTTAGACCTGTAATAGTCGGAATCGACGTACAGTTTCCTGTCTTTTCAGTCTTGTGTGAGGATTCCAAGTTTGTCGTTTGTCAAGATGTAGTCCAAGGAAGCCAATCTGTTGTACAGGGGTAAGAGCAACATTATTAAAGCATACTGTAGTGCAGTCGGCTGGTTTACGACGAAGAATAAAGGTGATTTGATGGGATTTATTAATCCTCCAACTTCAGCACCATTGTTCAAGGGTTGTGATATGGGACTGGAGAGTTTGGGATGCAATAAAAGGTTTATTATTAACTGTGAGCACATATGTGTGATCGGCATATGTGGTGAGGACAGTGTTAGGATTTGTTGGGATGTCAGCTGTATAGACGGTGTAGAGGATGGAACCGAGGATACTAACTTGAGGAACATCAGCGGATTGAAAATAGAGGGATTAATAGGAATTATTGTGGTTTAGTTGTAATAATTCATCAGTGAGAAAGGAATGCATGATGAGAAAAATTGTAGGAGGTAGGAATCTACGGAGTTTGTAAAGCAGTCCCATTTGAGTTTGTTTACATCTATATTGTTTATAAAATATTTAACTAGAATTACAAGATCATAATGTTTATCTGCAAACATAAAAGCACTGGTTAACACATAGTAAATGTAATCCTTATTATGAGGGTATTAAACGAAAACGACTTCAAGGATCATTAGCAAGAGTTGAAGGTCACTGACAGCCGCTTCTATAAATAATTCACATATAATGGACGTTGAGTGGGTTAAGGTGACTAGAGAGATTATGGACCATAACGTCTATCGTCGGCTCCCTATCTTATTGTTAGTCAAGACATTGGCCAGTTCACTTTTAGAGGCTCCGTGACTCGCTGTATGAGTTATGTTCATCCCTGCTAATATTGAATATGTCGTAAATCTCAAGGCTATTCAGTGTACTCCAAGCGACCCTATAAACACACTTGAGATATGTAGTCCCTGCTGAAGCTTCCGCCTCCCCCATAGTACGCTATCCACCTGAATTAGTTTGACGGCTATTATGTATAATGAAATGTTCATGATGGACATCAAATTTAATGGCCAACGAAATAAACGGAGCTAACACATTTTCAATGGTTCAAATCTTTGTTGGATTTGAACTTGACCTATTTCGATAGATTTACGCAATGATGCATTTAATTTTTCTGGAATCTACAAAAGACATTATTCATTTATATTATTGAAGGTTTATTTTGTAGTTTGATAGATGTAGTACAAGAGAAATAGACTCAACTCGACCAAATAATAAAAAAAAAATTGTACGCTAACAAAACTTTGGTGACTGGAAAATATCTTGATCTACAAAGTCTGCCCAAATTTTGGAGGGTGAACTACTCTGGGAGTTCGGAATGAAGAAGGGGATATTGGAAAAATAAGTTTCTCAAAATCAATCGTGTGAGAGAAGGCATCGTTTATTATTACTGTAATGTTTTAGAATCAAATGTAACGACTTCCCTGACTATCGAGTCATTGTTTTGAAAATCATATTTTATTTTATATTATTTTAGAGAATTAATATAATATGCAAAAAATTAAGGGCATTAAGTATTAGTGCATAAATCACTCACATAAATAAAAAAAAATTAAATAATAATTATTATTATTATTGTTGGCGCGACAGTATACATACATACATAAAATATATCGTGGGTTTCCTGACATGTTTTTTTCATAGGGTGGGTTCGTCACTCTCACGCCTATTTTTTTTTTGGTGCCACTCATTGGCTAACTGGCTTCACTAATGCCCGGGGAAGGCTGTAAGTGACTTTTTAAAAATAATTTTATGCTTTGATAAACCCCGGTTGGGACCGGGGCTCGAACTCACAACCTTTGGGTTAGTAGACAGGCGCGGTACCACTCTGCTACCGTCGCCCCTATTAATAATAATAAAATATATAAATAGAAGAAAATAATAAAATGATTTGGATAAATAAAAATATGAATATTAATCAAAAATAAATCTGATCAAATAGGTGAGTGTCATTTTCCACTATATTTTGAAATTCTAAAATACTGTTTTTACATTGTCAAAATCGATTTACTAGTGTTTAAATAATTAAATTTTTTATCTATTTTATTCTGAAAACATTTTTTTTTTTTTATCAGTACGCAGTTTCGGCCATTTCGGCTATCCTCAAGGAAAATCTTAATACAGTTTTATAACCAAATCATTTAAAAACAACTTCATGCAGGCTATTCTGTCTAGGATATTTATACATAGAAGAAAATAATATAATGATTTGTATAAATAATAATATGAATCTTAATCAAAAATAAAAACTGATCAAATAGGTGAGTTTCATTTTCCACTATATTTTAAAATTCTAAAATACTGTTTTTATATTGTCAAAATCGATTTAATAGTGTTTAAATAATTAAACTTTTTTATCTATTTTATTCTCAAAACAATTTTTTTTTTTATAAGTCCGCAGTTTCGGCCATTCTCAAGGAAAATCTTAATACAGTTTTAGAACATTTAAAAAACAAGTTCATGCAGGCTATTCAACTTAGGATATTTATATCAGTTCACAAATTTCCCTAATTAGTCAAATGTTCACGTTAAATTAAAATTTAAAAATATTTATAACAGTTAAAACGTCTTTGTTCAAATTCATCATAAACAACGAACAAAGAAGTTTTGAAGAATTTTGAGGCGAAACTGCGGACTTATAAAGAAATAAAAAATGTTTCGAGAATAAAATGCATAAAAATTTTTTTTTAATTATTTAAACAATATTAACCAGTCCCAAGAAAGTTTTAAGATTATAAATAAATAAGATAGTACTCTATTTACTACACTATTGTTCAGATACCTTCTTTAAAACTGTTATACTTCCTAATGTTGCTTACGGTTATAAGACGCGGGCACTTACGTGAAACTAAAGACTACTTCTCCCCGGCATTACGAAAAGAAAAATTAGGCATAACGAAATATATCAGGGCTGATGATATTATGGATTTATATTCATAAACAATGGATTTGCGAAGTTTGCAGGCGTTTAAAGTTGGTCTAGGTGAGGTACGGGTAATATGAAAAGTTGATCGTCACTAAACCAATAAGTAAACTTTGGAATAATAGGCTGAGACGTTGATAGGAGGATTCTGTCAAGCTTGATCTTTTGGATTTAAGTTTTGTAACGGATCCAGTTGAGAAAAGTAAATATTAGACCGCTTTACTCTTGTACGGAGCAATTTTGGTAGTGGACCTAGTTTAATTTATCGTTGGTTTATTTCCATCAAATTATTCTATGACCATGTGGTGACAAACATCCTTTGGTAGGCAAAAATCAATTACTTTTTTAAAGTAAAGTTTTCTGTTGGGACAACTATACTTTCTTGTAGGCTAATAAAAGAGTATTTTCGTAAGTTGTAATGGTTTTTATTGTAACTGATAACCTTTTTGCGCAATGGATTTCGACTTCCTTATCCACTGACCCCTTAGTAAAAAATAACATTAAATTCAAGCTACTGTGTTCAGCAATGAAAGCGCATCAGAGTGTCGATGAAAGAAATTATATGTATTAAACACCTATGATTCTGGTCAATAAGGCATTAATGAATAAATTTAACAAGATTAATTATTTTTTATATATGCTTGTTTGAGAGTGGTTTAATTTATTATCAATTTAAACGATTTTGATCCTTTTTTTCCTCTCAACTTTTATTCGTTAAAATTTCTCCAACGTTTCGGCCATATGGCCTGAGGACCGAAACGTTGGAGAAAGTTTAACGAATAAAAGTTGAGAGGAAAAAAAAAGGATCAAAATTGTTTTAAATTGATAATAATTTTAACAAGTTCATGTTATAAATTTATTCTTAAATACTCATACCAATCAATATCACCTTCTATAGCAAAACTCTTTGTTAAGACATTTAAATTACGTTACATTATGTTTAAAAATTACATGCTAAAAAGCAATACTAACAATAAAATCTTCAGCAGGTAGGATTTATCGTTAGTATTATTGACGTGGTTAGTAGAAAAAGAAAAACATTTTTTTTAAAGGTTAGTTTTTGTAAATATGTGGTTTATTATATGACAAGTACAATTAGCCTGATAAGAAAAAATGCATTCTAAATGAATTGTGACTAGTTAATCATTGACGTTGTCCCTTTGAAAATGGCTTAAGGGCCTATACTTTGGAGGTATTAAAATAAAGTGTTCGTATAATTAAAGATGGTGTTATTATTGTTTAAATAAAATGAATTGTATCCAAATAAAAGTCTCAAAACATTCTATATTTTCTCAAAAGTCCAAAGTTTTGGCAATCCTCAAGGACAATCTATCACAGAATAGCTTTTAATATACATTGATTCTTAACAATTTTAGCTATTTACTATATTATTAATAAAATATAATACCTTTAAATTCAATTTACACTTACATAAGTTGTTTAAATTTTTTGTTTGCCTATTCTAGCCAGGTCACTAGTTTCAGTAAAAATTATCCTATGAGATAATAAAACATTAGAAAATTATATTAATTTATTAATAAGGTATTCTTAGCTTAAGTCTGATTACCTATTTTGTCACTATTTCATTAATATTAAACTTTTAATTATAATTAATTTAACATAATGCACCTTGCTATCGCAATATTATTTGTAACCTTCCTTAAACTCAGGTCAAGCATAACATTTATTTATTTCAACTTTATTTTGGATAAAATTCTCGTATATTCTATTTTTTAAATTCATAACAAAGTTAATTATAAATATTAACTTTATTTTTATCCATACTTTTCTTAAATTAATTTTTCTTAAAATTTCTGCATAGTGTTGGTTCAGATTTCTAGTGTCTGTTTTAAAATTCACTGAATAATTAATTTTTTCTGATATGTTAATTGAATTCAGTATTTTTCTTTTTAATGTAAAATTATTTTATTATCAAAATACAACAATTATGCTGCTTTTTGGCTGCATACTGCACTAGTGCAGTTTTATTGAGAACCTTCTCCTGGTTTTTTTATATTATCACTGGATTAATACATTCTATCACCCAACCATTGTATTGTTTCACCTATATATAATAATAATAATAATCATTATTTATCTTGGGACTGATCCCTTCAGAATAATATTACAGTAGTCTGAATTATGCTTTAGAGCCGAGTAAAATACAAAATTTTTACAATAAGAATGAAATTATAAACCATTGTATGTTTAATTATAATTATGAATTTGATAAGATAAAAAATAAACAATAATAATTAACAGAGTATATAAAATAAAAATAGAAAAAATAAAACAAAAACTCAATATCATATTATAAATCATAAGGTGACTAACTCCTACTAAAAAAATGAAAAAGAATCAAATACAAGTAAACTAAAAATAATAAACAATAGGTACGATTATTGTTACTATACATATTTACAAGTTTAAACAAAAATCAGAATTATAAGATACAGAAGATAAACAAACGAAATGAAAAAAATAATAAATCCTCTAATAAATAATAAATCTTAAGGATATAATTCTAATAAAACGAAATAAATTATAATACTAATATCCTTATATAGCTTAATACATATTTAAAAATTTCAATAATATTTATGTTAAATATTATTTATCTCTCCATCTATTTACATGTTATTTGATTGTTTTTACTTTTAATTGTTATTCTTCCTGAATTGGGAGGACAGAAGGTGGTTGAAATATAGGAAAGGTAACGAATGAAGGTGGAAATCTATATAGGTGCTAGATTGTCCTTGAGGATTGTCTAGTGTGCCGAAACTTTGAACTTTTGAAAAAATATAGAATGTTTTGAGAATTTAATTTGGATACAATTAATTTTATTTAAACAATAATAATCAGTCTCAAGAAAGTGAAAGGACTATATGTAAAATTGTTGTTATTATTAATAATACGCATGTCATTAAAATATTACTAAAACATATTCATACAAAAAATACAATATTAATTAAAAATTATGTTAATATTTATAATTAACTTTGATATGAATTTTAAGGATTAAATAAATAAGAATTTTAACCAAAATAAAGTTGAAATAAATAAATGTTATGCTTGACCTGAGTGTAAGGAAGGTTACAAATATTGTTACGATAGCTTGGTTTAATAGAGTTAAATTGATTATAATTAAAAGTTTAATATTAATGAAATAGTGACAAAATAGGTAATCGGACTTAAGATAAGGGTATCTTATTAATAAATTAATATAATTCCCTAATGTTTTATTATCTCGTAGGGTAATTTTGACTGAAACTAGTGACCTGGCTAGAATAGGCAAAAAAAAAATTAAACTACTTATGTGAGTGTAAATTGGTTTTTAAAGTATTTTATTTTATTATTGATATAGTAAATAGCTAAAATTGGTAATCATCAATGTATAATAAAAGCTGTATTGTGATAGATTGACATTCTATATGTTTTGAGACTTTTATTTGGATACAATTCATTTTATTTAACCAGTAATAACCAGTCTCAAGGAAGTAAAAAGATTAGATGCAAAGTTTTGGTTATTGTTAATAGTACTCTATGTTTAATTAATATTAAAATATTTATACAAAAAACACAATATTAATTAAAAATATTTATATCTGGAGGATATCAAACTCCGAGAAAGTGAACACAACCAAAAAAAAAATTAAAAAAAAAACCTACACCAACTCGCGACATACAGGGCAACAACACGGCATATTTTTGTCTTCCTCGTTTTATTGATATATTTTTACAACAGCCGGGTCCAATTTCGGAGACAGTTTATACCCGGCGGAGGCGACGGCTTTAGTGCGGCCTCCACACCAGCTGTGCCTAGCTTGCCTATCTTATTAAATCTCAACCGGGGAAAGAAATATGAGTGGGGTGTATGTTTTAATGTGTTCTGAGCTCTCTCGCACCTCCCCCCTTCGCAAAAATCACATCTCTATCCCCTCCGGCAATTGAAAATATTATTGATGAAGTTCATTTTATTCCCTGTTGCCGACACTTTGTAACGGTCATTTAACAAAAATCGAACGTTCTTTCGTCCAATGTATTAGAAATCATCTAACCTTAGATTTAAATGATTTTTATAAAAAATTAGTCCGGTGAGGTGCACGAATTACACAAACTTCGCTTACTATGAACTAATTAATTAGTATTTCAGAATTTAAAATAACGAATATCGACCTTGGTCCTGCCAAGAATACAACGAAGGCGTGTAAAAATGCATGCGATCGAAACAGAAAGGTCGGCACCGGGTTTTCTTGCGATTCGAATTTCTATCTCTATTTTTCCATTTTATACCTTTACTTATTCATCATCAAGTTCTGTAATATTTTGTATTTATTATTTTTTTTAATTAATGAGTAGTGTTCAAATAAAAAAAATTATAGGCACATAAAAAGATTTTTTTTTTCAAGATTCATCATTTAGGCCCTTTTAGATTATTTAAATAAGGATAAGACCTATCTGATATTTTATATCACTTAATTCATTTACCGATTTTAATCAAAATCAATTCTGGCAATGGTCAGATTCTCCACTCAAGTTGAGTGTTTGCGGCTTTAGCGCACTTGCTCAGTCTCCACTGGCTCACTCCAGTGATGCGGCGAGAGGGATGCGCTGGGATTTTATGAGCTCTGCTCTACCCCTCACATGTGCGGGATAGAGTGGGCTCAGGGATCTTTTTTTTTGACTCATTTATTTATTTTATTTTGTCATAGTGTGAATATGATCATTCATCATTATTACCTATTGCCCACAACTGTGTGGCAGATTGTAATATCTGTCAATAAATAAAAAGTATTTAAAAAAAAAAATTCAAAATCAATAAACCCGTTTTTGAAATACTCTTCTTAAGCATTTTATTATATCAGGGTTTTCGCTCATTACACCATTGCAAATACCGGTATTTCCCGAGGCAAGGGAGGGCAAAAGATAAATAAATAGTGGTATTAATTCGTATAAATCAATATTTAGAAAATAATATTGCTAATTTGAATAATTATAACGATAAGAAAAAAAATTACTAAAATAAGATGGAGGGTGCCAAAT
>NW_027112596.1:34532-63662 GCF_000696795.3 Halyomorpha halys
TATAATAGTTATAGTAATAATAATACGTGGACGCGGAGTGTAGGCTGGTACTGAATATCTACAGAGGCACAACAATGTGGCCACAACTTTGAATCAGGCCCTGGCGATGAAGTACAACTTAATCGATGATATCAGCCCATATTAAAAATACCAACCAAATGTATTAGGAAATATATCGCGCGAGGACTTAGACCTCCATTGTCTGTCGCCCATATGATAATAATAATAACCAAATAGACTCCTCCAAAAAGGTAATAAAGAAAAATATGAAGGTGGTTGGACTTCAAGATTCCTCCCCACCTCAGATATTCAGACCGCAATTGCTAGAAAACATGCCATAACAATAATAATATAATAGCTTATATTTATACCATACAGAAATGATTTTGTATGCATACATGATTGGAATTTTATGGGATATACGTAATTATGATATTGTAAGGATGATAATGTATAAAAAGTTGTGAACAAAAGAGAAGGAAAGAGATAAAACAAAACAAGATGAAGCAGGAGAAAGAATAATAAAATAAAATAAAGTTAAGTATTGGCGAAAGCAAAATGTCAAAAAAGAGAAGAAGGAATAAGATGTAACACGTTTGAACTGCTGTAACATACTGGCTTTATTGTATTCGGTACATCTCTTATATACGTTCGATCAGCTGATCCCCTCAGTCAGCTGACATCGAAATAACAGCTGACTCATACCGTAATATATATATATATTGTAGAAAGAAATAGGCCTTTAATGGTTTTTATTTATAAATTTAAGCAGTTTTTACAAAAAAAGAAAACAAATATATTTATATAATATATTCAAAGAACCCAAAATGTGATTATGATACTTCCTTTAGTCTCTAGGATATAATTCAAAATAAACTGTACAAATTTTGTCAATAAAAATAATATGCCAAGTCTACCATGATGGAAATTTACTACCCTCTTACTCATTGTTTAAATATTTTCCTGTCTAAATTTGCTGAAATCGGTGGAGTAAGCGAATTTCTTCACCCTCCTTATAGCCCTGGCGTCGCGCCACCTGACTACGGTATTTTCCGGTCGATGGCACATTTTCCGAAAGGCACTTCGAGAACTATGAGGATGTGAAATCAGCATGAGAGGAATTTCGCACTACGGAAGAGAAAGCATCATGGCCAAAATAAGCTAAAAGAGCGATGAAAGAATTCGATGAATTCTATTAATCGAATGAAACAATATTATTTAAAAAGAATGAAAACAATTATATTAAGTGATTAGATAATCAGAGAAAATTTATTGATTTATTAGTATTAATAAGTGGAATATTCTCCTGAGGAATTTTTTGTATTGAATATTAATTTATGAGTTTTAGAAATATGTCAAGTCAACAGTATGACATGTCTAATATTGCCAAAATAAATAAATAATAATAATAAAAATTTTAAAATGTTAACAAACTTCCCCTTTAGTTGAGTATAGAGAATAAAATGTAACGAATCTCAAGGGGTTTTGAAAAATATGTATATGGAGCTTAAAATGGCTTTACATATGTTTTATTGATGTTCACAGACGTATTTATTAACCTCTATGCAATTCAATCTTTTTAAACGATTAATGAGAAATAATAAGCACCCCGCAATTCGAATATGTACATGGTATTATTTTACAAAATAAGAAAAGTAATATTACTTACTATATATTGTAAATTACTGTGCACTAGTTACACAATGAAATAATGTAGAGGTATGTTTACATAAAATTAAATACTAGACCCTGTTGTATGCTTAAATAATCCATTTCCGTTTTCAGCTATCACTACCAGACAACACGCATGTCGTCACGTCAATTAAAAAGAAAACCTATTGCATTAGGTCACTACAGTTATCGAAACTGGGAGGGAAGGGACATGATCCACTTAAGGGAAACTCAGTTTAAAAGTTAACGATGTGTGTTTTATGTATACAAATTATTGATTATATTGTTTGTAATAAATTAAGGATTGCTCTAGTAAATGGAGTACCCGATTCCACCTTATAGTCTTTCAAGTAATATTAAGTCATTTGCTTCTACAAATAAAGCTCTGGCTAGGATCTGTACAAGAATAGTATAATTAATAATTAAGTATAATTAAATAATATCGTAAGTTTCGGTCAAAGAGCAAAATGGTTTTTAAAAATTTAAATGATTGACCTTATTTTTCGAAATATGAAGGAGATGATACTCCTCGTATGGTTAAAAAAAATAGAACAAAAATAGTTAATAACTATTTATTTTCCGACGTTTCGCTCCACTTTGCAGAGCTTCATCAGGGCTAAAAAAGATACAACATATACATTTATTTATTTATAGGTGCCTTTGTATCTTTTTTAGACCAGATGAAGTCTACAAATTGGAGCGAAACGTCGGAAAATGATTTTTAATTTACAAGGATGATCATTTTTTTTATACCGGCTTTTGAAACAATATAGTTTTAATCTTTAGAATTCATTTAAAAGAATAGTAAGTATCAGAAAATCATCGACGCTTGAAAACTCTGTCCCATAAGTACAGATGTCTGCCAGCGCTCAAATTAAAGCTAGTTAAATTTACTACAAAATAGTTTATTATGTTTATCTTTGTAGGAGTAGTAGTTTTTATGATATTTGACAAAATAAGCTCACAAAATGTTAATTTATAGTTGTTCGTATAAAATGTTGAATTTTTGAAAAAATATATCTCTAGATCCATAAGACGCATATATGTCTGCCAACGCTCAAAATAAAGGAAATTTAACTTACTATAAAGTAGTTTATGACACTCATCTTCGTTTGGGTAGTAATTTTTATGATATCCACATATGAATATAAATTTGGCAAATGAAAATTTGTCCGAACAACTATAAATCAATTTATTTTAGCAAATTTCATGAAAACTATTACTCCTACGAAGATAAACACCATAAGCTATTTTATAGCTCATTAAACTTGCTCTAATTTGAGTGCTAATAGACATCTGTACGTCAAATGACTTTTGAGATATAAATTTTTCAAAATAAATTCACTAACTACTGATCTTTCAGTACGCCCTATATAACATTTTTATGAAATGTTGCTTTTTAAAAAGCTATATCTCAAAAACTATTTAACGTAAATAATTCTATTAAAGCTCATATTTCAGAAAATTTACTCTTCTTTAAATGTCGTTCTCTTAGGTTTTCTTGTGTTGTTTCTACTTTTTATGATATAGAGCTCCGAATGAAAAATTAGTTTTTTTTATCGCTTAGAAACAGCCGCCATTTTTTATTCCCCCTCTACCTATACTTGGCAGACTCATCAATTTAAACTAGTAAGCATACATAGTTTTCATTAAAGTAATTAAAAATTAGGGTGAGATTACTGCCTTTTTTCTCCTCTTGGGCTCTTGTACTAACAGGGGATTGTATTCGATATCCTACAGCGGTGCAATAAAATGAATTGAGTATAAAATACCTCCCACCGAAATTAAGAATAGGTCTAATTCATACTTAGGGAAAATATGTATGGCATCAATTGAGTAGAGGATACGGACTACAATGTAGAGAGGAAGAAAGAAAATCATAAAAAAAAGAGCTGCGGAACTTTGGCAAAAGAACAACTCAAGAAGTAAGAAAGAACATGGCCCCCCAAACTCGCGAATAGACGTCAACAAACAAAGAGGTAAATTTTTATTATAAGTTATCGTAGGGCAGATATTTTTTTAGGAAATGTTATTGAAGGTATATTTAGGTCATTTTCGAGAATTAATTCAAGTCATTTCGAAGCAAAAAAATGACACGCTTAGACAGAACATCAGTGGCTACCATCCTTAAAACCAACTATAAGAAAGACTATTGTATCCTGTTAACCGAAATAAAATACTTTATATTGAGTAAAATTGGAAGATTCCACAAAGAAAAATCCTTGACTCTCTAAAAAAAAAATAATAATAATAAATTACTGGTATATGTTTCATTTATTTAGCACATATTACATTAACAGTTTAAAAAGCTCATCAACCAAAAATGGCACATCCCTCCAAGACATTTCAGCAGCTACAAAGGAAAGTAGGATGTAATATTACAATAGTTGAAAATGGTTATATTCCTATTTAATTTATTTCTGGTACATTTACAACAGTAAATACAGTTAGTAAATGCGCGATCTTGTAAATACGACTTAAAGAATTTTAAAGAAACTATCCATTGCTAGTAGCTATCCAGTGGTGGTCTTATGTCACAAGTGAGGCCTCTTAAATCGATTACGAAGCGAGGTTGGAATTTAGTGAATTCAAGCAGGATTGGAATTTTTTAATGTAAGGATACTTTTCTATTTCGTTTTAAACAATAATGATACTTTTGGTTGAAGAAAAATATTCTCCATAAAGTTTATTGTCGGTTTAATGTCAAATTATTCACTATTGTTTCGTTTTTATCCGCTAGAATTAATTAAAGTCACGACTAATTATATTTTTTAATTTTTAGATTCTTTTGTACGGCATCGTGTTGTTGAATCAAATGTACTATCTATTGTTTGTTTTTGTTTAGTGGCGTAAAACATCATAGGTCATCAACGGCATTAATTTTTTATTTATTCATGCTTACATTTGTTTTATTATTATTATTTTCTTTATATATATATATGTTGTTGTTTTTTTACCCCGTATGTTGGATGGCATATTTATGACAGCAAATTTCCGATTTTAAAAACCGGAATTCCACTGCTTTATTGTTGCCCCCAAAGTTTTTTGAAATATTTGGACTCAATCCTAAACTATTGAAGGGTGATTTGTAATATGGACGTTCCTCGACGACATGCCTAATTGTCAAATTGTTGCTACAATGTTTAAACTTTGGAGGCGCTTGTTTTGCGATAAGATACAAGTGAGTGAGCCTCGTATGACCTATTCAAAGCCTAGTCAATACGACTTCCTCTCCTCGACATTTATGGCTGGAGGTACCCAAGAACTTGACGTAGTTTTTAATAATTTTTAATTTACTCCTTGGGCTTTCGTTCCAAAAATATTTCCAGTTATGTAATATTTCCTTTTCGAGAGGGGTACTCATTTCTGATGGAGTTGAAATTGCTTTGCCCCTGTCCTGGGAGCGCGAGTACTTACTTCTCTTGCAGCTCGATTGGCCAGTTCTTTCCCTGCGATTCCTACTTGATTTGGAACCCATACAAATATAACAAACATACCCAGATTTTATGAAGTGTTTAGGTAGAAATGGATGCACGAAATTTTTGAGCATTTCGGATAAATAATGTCTAAACCTTTTAGCGAGCTTAGCGAATCTGCAATTATTGTTATATTGTTGTGTGGCAAAGACAAAGACAAACTGAAGTGAAGTGCTGCTACTATTGCATTGAGTTCTTTGACGAATATGTTACTTAGTTTGTGAAGTTATACGTAAAATCATAGATTACAAAGGAAGATGCTGCTGATTGGTCTGATTTTTGTCTTCTTCGATTATATGGAAAAATCTAAAATTGTTTTAGGACGTTGGAGTGTCGATGGTGGATGATTGTTTTCGGATTTGTCTATCTATCTATTGCAGTACAATAGTATCTATTAGATTAAACACGGAATAAACATTTATCAAATTGGAGAGCTTAATCCATTAAAAACCTAGATCGATATGCTTTGATTTATTCTTTCTAGAGGCCTACCTTCTATTAATTTTTTTATTTTTCATTTAAAGCATCTATTAGCTTTCCAGACATTATTTTGATACCTGCTCCACGAATTCGAGGATGTGAAAAAAAAAACATCATAGGTCATCAACGGTTCCCTTGTTTTCGAAGGAACATCTCAAACTAAATCTTAATGAGATAGGTAGAACATTTTTAATAGGAAAAGGGTCAGGTGTTGAAGTGACACTTTCAATTCAATCCAGGCTGAAATGTCGCTATCAATTCTGTCGGCAATCTCAACAGTTTTTATCGGCCGTCAATTTCTTTCGCCACGTTATTTTCTCGCCTATAAATTTTCTTTATTTTTTACTCAATAATTGAACATTCAGAGATATTCTGATGTAATACAGTTAATCTTAACATGCAATAATAGAAAAAATGATGATTTTATGATTCATGTGTTTCTACACCAACCTTTTTCCGAACTGCTCTCCTCTTACCGACCATTTGCAATATCCTGAATTAAACTTTTTTTGGATTGTCTTAACATCATAAAATGATTTCAGGTTTAGGTTTTTAACTAAGTACATTATACGGTTTACGTCGCATCTTGTTTTATTCTAGTGATTTTAATGGAAATTTTGTTTTCACTTCTCAGTAATTCAAATTGGGCCTGCCAAAACAGCCATCGAATTTCAATGCCTTTTCCAAACAATAATTATCGCACGGCCACCAAAAGGCAATCAGTACGAATCACCACAATTATCGACCAATTAGCTAATTAGATGTTTATAAAGGCGAGAGTTGCCAAAATATCAGAGACCCAGAAATACCTCTGTGAACTTTACGATTTTTTTTGATAATTTTATCCCATTCATTTTCTTCGTCAAAAAATCCTTTTAACCTCCGAAGACATCCCTGAAAATCCTCTACGCACAAATATCGTATTAAAATCAAGTGTACGGAATAAACTTATGAAGTAAAAACAAACACGGATAAATTTTGCTTAGATTTATCTATTATGCAATACATAGTTCTTTGTCAACATGCTACAACGTGATGTAAATGTGAGGCTCTCTTTTCGATATTATTAGTCATCACTAATACTTTAGCAATGAATTCCCACATGTGTTTTTTCAAACCAAACGTGTTCTGTAATATTTATGAAACCTACATGTTTAGTATGCAAAGGTAAGAAATTATTAGTTTCGAGAGAAACTTCTAATACTTATACTTCACCAATAGAAAAACACTGACAATGGTTGGCTAAGTACGTGGTATCACCAATTTCAATGAAACTATTTTTTTGTTGGTATTGGGTCGACAAATATTAAAGGTGCCAGTGTGTTCTTGCCAATGCGGTCTAAGAGTCAAGAAAAAATATTTTAGAACTTTTTAATATTATTATATGTCGCCTATACTCTGCATTTATTTAATATTTATTGTATTCCAATCGATTTTTTTGCAGAATAAGAAAAAATACTGTTTTGTTGAATTATATGATTTTAAGTGTATGAAAAATTACAAAAACGAAAAGTTGCTACATGTAAACAAGACCAAAAAAAAAAAAACAATGTTTTTTTTAGGAAATATCATATAGATTCGTTTACAGCATATTTTTGAAACCCTAAAATACCAATTTTCATTTAAATTGAAAATTAGAAACTTTGGTACTTAGTTTTTAGAGGACATTTTTTTTTTGTACCAACAGTCGTTAATGAAATAAATTCACAGTTCCCTCAATCCAAATTCAACGTAATTACAACTTTTGAAAAGCTGAGTTTTCATTCTTTCAACCCATATACATATCTTTTACATTGTATGTTTTTTAATAGGATAAAAAAAAATTTTTAATAGAGAACATTTTTTCTAACAGTTTATTTTATATCTCTGGTTCTAATATGTTTATGCAACCACAGTTTGTACTTTTTCGTGTAGTTCAGACAGTGTGTAGTACCTATATTAGAGCGTAGTATTGAATAAAATTAGTCCAACTGACATAGGAAAATGGGACCCACTTATCGTTCTGGAAGATATTCGACACGAGAGTAGCCCAGAAAATTAATGCTACTGTGATTTTTAACAACCGGACTGACCATTAAACTTGTAACTTAACGCTGCCCAATCGTTCGGCTCAAGACTGAAGCAAAAGGTATACTACCTGGAGCTTTGATGTCTTAGTATTGGACCAAAGAACAAACTCCTCAAATCCTCAACGAAGTTCCTAAAATGGAACCGGTATTATTCTTTATTTTTTCTGGGATTGATTCCTTTAAAATAATATTACAGGCGTCAAAATTAGGCTTTATATCCTTAGAGTTAAATACTAAATAAACAAAAAATATAAACTATAAATAAATATAATGAAAATAATGAATTTAAAAAAATAAAAATGAACAACAATAATTAATAGAATATATAAAATAAAATTAGAACAAATAAAATAAAACCATATGTCATATTATAAAACATGAGGTGACTAACTTCTGATAATAAATAAATTTAAAAACAATTGAAAAAATTAAATTAAAAATAATAAATGAAAAAGTACAAATTTTACTAATATACATATTCAGAAATGTAAACGAAAATCTGAAACATCAAATACAGAAGTATATAAACCAATGGTATATTGTTTTATTATTAATATAAAGGTAATAATAAAAAAAAATAACATTTAATGTACATGGATCATTGTTTATATTTTTAAAAAATATTAATTCCACGAAATAAACTAAATAAGTTAAGTTGAGGTACGGTTGTCTTGGGAAAAGGGAAAAAACCTCATTTAAACGTTAGCGCAATGTAAACAAATAATTATATTAGAAATATGTCATTTTTTTTGTTCTTTTAAGGATATATTCATATTTTTTTTAATTGCTACTGAAACTGTAATTTAACAATTAAAACCTGGCCATTAAAAATAAAAGAAATATATTTCTTTCACTATGTACATTTTTGGAATGAATTTTGCGATCAAAGAAATGTAATGTAAAAAAAGAAACCAAAAAACAAACAAAAAAAACACACCTATTATTGTTATTACCTGCTATATTTTTATCATTCATTACTTTTATCATGGTGGTATTTATATTACCTGAAAACGTTTCATAACTAAGATAAAGTTAATATAAACAGTGCCTATTTTTTATTGTTTTTAAATTTTTAAAATTGTTGAAGTCTAGAAACCGTGACTACATTACAAACTCGGTAAACTCCTACTTCATCCATACTTTGTCATCAACCGTTCCTTTTTCACTAATAGGTTATTCCAAGTAAACCACAATGGTTCCTATTCATCCCTCTTTTCTCAGTGCACTGGTGTTCCTCAAGGTAGTATCCTCGGTTACATCCTCTATACAGCTAACATCCCAACCAATCCTAACAATATCTTCATCACGTATGCCGATGAATCATGTGTGCTCGCAGTTAATGATAACCCTTTGATTACATCCCAAACTCTCCAGTCCCATATCACAACCCTGCACGTAGATTCCGACTATTACAACAGTTACTGGCCAAACGGTCTAAACTTCCAATCTCTTATACAAGACTGATCTACATGATTGTAATAAGGCCAATCACGATATAAGGAGTTAAGCTTTAGGGCTCCACTAAACCCTTGAATTCCTCTCGTATCCAATCCTTACAATCCAAAATCTTTCGTAAAATCCTCAATGATCTTTATTTTGTCACAAATAAAATCATACATAAAGACCTTAATGTTCCATCTGTAACCGATCTAGCCTGAATCAGATACCATCCCTTCCATTATAAACTCCCTAGCCACCCAAATTCACTGGTTTCTAACCTTGTTTCCTTTTCCATTCTTGCCAATCCTCCGAGGCGCCTGGAAATAAGATGGACAAGAGACCTGCTAATGTAAAATCATCATTAGAGTGCTACCGACGGGTAGTTTCTCTACTTCTCTGTAAGACTATTACAATTTTTTTTTAATAATTTATTTATTGTTATTTAAAACTGTATACAAACATATACAACAAGTAAATGTGCAGTAGGTGACATAGTGACATGATACAAACCTGTGGAGAATCTACCCAATGATAGAACTCAGAAAACATTTCTAGAGGAGAAGATCTCGAGGCCATCTTCTTTTCAGGAGGATTATTAGATAATGAAGGAAAAGTCAGGTTAGAAACAAGTGGATTTGGGTGGTTGGGAAGTTTATCATGGAAAAAATGGTATCTGGTTCTGGCCAAATCGGCATCATTAGGGACATTGAGATCCTGATAGATAACTTGATTTGTGACAAAGTAAGGAGCATTAAGGATTTTGGACTGTAAGGATTGATTTCGGGAGGAATTTGATGGTTTAGTAGAGCCCCAAAGCTCAACTCCGTATGACCAGATAGGCCTTATAATAGTCATGTAGATTAGTATTTTGTAATGGAATGGCAATTTAGACCGTTTGTCTAGTAAATAGTCGGAATCGACGAATAGTTTCCTGTCTTTTCAGTCTTGTATGAGGTTCCGTGTCAGTCGTTCGACAGGAATAAGTGGGGTACTGTATAATTATTAAAGGATACTGTAGGGCAAGAGGCCATGGATTTACGACGAAGGGTAAATGTGATTTGGAGGGATCTATTGGAATTAATTTTAATCCTCCAATTTTGGCACCATTCTTCAAGGGTGGTAATGTGGGATTGGAGGGTTTGGGATACAATGTAAGGATCATTGTTCACTGACAATATAATATAATATGACAATAAAATATTTTTAAAAAAAAGTAGAAAATGTCTAGTAAAATAAGGGAGAATGTCACATCCAATTCCTATACTCTTCATGTAGGTAAGAAGTTTTTGAGGTTTTCAGTCAAATATTCCAATTTTATAATAGAGATCCTCTAAAGTACGAAAGGAGTCTGAAACACCCTATGGCCGATCTAAACGTAAATGATATCTGTTTCGATTTTTCACATTGTGGGTAGTATTTAATTTGAGCATTATAAATTATTTATTATTAATAAATTAACTCCATAAAGTTATTTATTATTATTATACTGTCCGAAAAATTTCAAAATGATTATTAAAATTAAAACGAATTCGTGATATTAAAATCCATGCTTGGCTTTAAATATTCTCTAGCATGAAATATTTTTTTTGTCCCCTTCAACACACCGATAATTAGTAGAGTTGAATTAGCATTGAGAGCAAAGACAGGTTAAGACGTAACATCATCAACATGGAAAGATGTTATTTCTTGGATCAAAGAAATTTGATGGCAAGAGTGGCAAGAAGAATGGCCATCACGAGAGACAACAAGTTAAGAATGGTCCAACGTGAAACTTGAATCTGCTATAGAGAGATGTTGTATTAACCCATCTTCGGATAGGCCATACTCGACTCACCCACTGTCATCTCATGGAAAAAGAAAATGCACCGATGTGTCGCTACTGCTGAAACCGTCTCACCGTTTTGCACATTCTTACTGAAGAATCACACCGATTCTCTTTAGATTTACAGGAGATGATGAGAGAAGACCCCACAAAAATATCAAAACTTTTTCACTTTTTAAAAATAATTAATATCTATGATTACACACAGTCTAACTCTTATCCCTGCATCTATAAATGGATGCATAATTTAATATAGTAATTTACACACTACATCAATTCTAATTGTAACTTTATAAAATGTAAATTGTAATTGTAAATTTTTAACTTTCTCACTTTGTAATTATAACTTTGTGAACATGTCAATTGTAATCTACTCTGTAAATCCAGCGTAAATGGCTCTAGTGGTCGGAACACTTAAATAAATTTAAAAAAATATATTCTTTAGAAATTCAATTATTTTTGACTAAGAAAAGTTTATATATGTTTCAAAGGTGTATTTAACCACATCCATAATATGAGGACATGTCCGCTATAGCATGCTAAGATGTGCAATTGCCTAAGTTAGAACATGAAGGAACTTTTGAAAAGTGAGTAATTAGTGACTGTAGACTACATGCCAGATACACCACTATCATTGCTTTAATCTCTTTCTTATTTTAACGGGAATTACAACTGCAACGAAATACGGACACTAGGCACGCATCACGCAAACACTTTTTTTATTGTAGAGTTGTAGACAGATTGAGAAATATTAACAGCGTTGTAAATTCTGTTTCTTAGGACTGTTGTAAATCCATCCGATACAGGGGTTCAAGACATTTATTGTAATGAAAAATGAGCATATTAGAATTAGTTAGAATTACATAGAACCTATGTTATATTTTCTAACAGTGCACGTGAAACTGAGTTGCGTTAGTACTTTAAGAAGAATAAGTTTACAGCCAATTGCATCTGGAATAATTAATAGAGACAATAGAAGATTACTAAAAAGGTTCATAAAGTTCCACTCCCAGTTACCTACAATTAAAGGAGTAGTGACCTACAACTTGGGAAACCCAACCACAACCCGAAGGCTGAAGCCCAGACTGCTGCAGGACATCCAGTTATAAGTTCTTTATTTATCAGTTCTGTTATTGTCACTCTACAATTTTATTTTATCTCAATTTATTTTTTTTTCTCTTCATCGTTTTCTTAAATTTACTTTCTTTTTTTTATTCGAAGCCCATCATTTATTTCTTAAATCCATAAATGTCATTGTTTTTGTTAATAACTTTACTTTTATCTTTTATTTATAGTTATCATTTTTATCTATTTATTTTATCTTAATTTTTTGTTCAATTTATAACGTTGTATATAGTTAGGGGTGTCTTGTTGAGACTATACTCCTCTCTCCTATGATCAATTAAAAAAATGTACATCTTACATTAACCATGAAAGGCCCACCAGGCCGTTTCGGTATTAAATAAATAAATAAAATAATATAAAAAAAGAAGAATAAGTTTAATTTACTGTAAATAGCTGTCTGGATTTTAGATAAAACTAATTAAGCTTTGCTA
Organism: Halyomorpha halys; assembly: GCF_000696795.3. Taxonomy (NCBI): domain Eukaryota; kingdom Metazoa; phylum Arthropoda; class Insecta; order Hemiptera; family Pentatomidae; genus Halyomorpha; species Halyomorpha halys. The sequence goes on from NW_027112596.1 coordinate 47,047, forward strand.
GACCTCTCGCATTAGATATGTTTCCTTCTGTTTAATTCATTCGAAATATAAACAATATAATATTATCAAGATCTCGTATCCAATCCTTGCAATCCAAAATCCTAAATGCTCCCTACTTTGTAACAAATAAAATCATCCACAAAGACCTTAATGTTCCATTTGTAACCGATCTAGCCCGAACCAGATACCAATCCTTCCATTAAAAACTCCCTAATCATTCAAACCCATTAGTTTCTAATCTTGCTTCCTCTTTTATTCCGGACAATCCTCCGAGGCGTCTGAAAAGAAGATGGCCTCGAGACCTTATATTGTAAAAATGTTTTTAGAGTGCTACCATTGGGTAGTTTCTCTACATGCTTGAACCATACCATTATGATTTCCTCAAATTTACTTGATGTATTTATGTACAGTTGTAAATATCAATAAATAATTTTTTAAAAAAATACTATCAAGAAAGTTTATTCGACTTTGAATTGGTAGAGCTGATTACTTTATAATGAATATCATTAAGTAACAGTTTATGTAATTAGTAATTTCGTTTCCTCCCTGTAAAATAACTTATGTTTTACAGTTATCACTCGTAGCTAGACCGTGCATGAGCGGATGTTTTAGGCGGTCTACGAATTTTTTGTGGGAACCCCCGGGTTGAATAGTTTCAGATATGAAAATAGGAAATCTGTTGAGCCGTTCGCTCTAAAAAACGTTAAATATTCAGAAAAGAGACAGTCTAAACATATTTTTTCAACGTTTTAGTTCAAACTGTCTATAACATCCTTGGAATATCACTGTGTGACTTGAGCAATAAAACTTATGAATTGGTTAAGTATTTAGCTCAAAATATTGCTATATAAGCACAGACGGGCAGACTAAAAAATTTTATGTAGTAATTGTATAATTTTATGTAGTAATTATAAAACAAAATAAAATATAGAAAGAAAAATGATAAAAGGACAAAAATGATAAAACAAAAACATATATTACTATTGTATATTATTAACTCGACTCTGACTACATTTTATAATATTTTTTTTAAATTGACTAGATTTACGTATGCTGTGTATTTAGCAACCCAATACAGTTGGTCAGATTTTTTTTAATTAAGTTTTTCTCTCTTCTGAAATGGTAATGCGATGATGAACAAAAACTTAATTTATGGTCAAATAGTTTTAGAAAACTGATATGCAAAGCTTATAAATAAAGAAACAATAAGAATATTTCAATTTATAAAATATAATTGTGCATATAGACGATGTCGAACTCTGCTAAAATCAGTATATTCTAACTGCATCCCAAAGATATATAATAAAATATATTTTTTATTATAATTTTTGTTAATTATTTAATCAGTATCTTTTTAACGGGCTTAAAAAAAATATTTCATTAAGAGCATGGTCTTAACAAGGAAATACGTTATGGTTTAAGAAAAGTCGTTGGCTGCGTTCGAAATTGTTTTGTAAAATTCCTAAAAGATGAAATAATTTTTAAAATAGCATGTTTCACGTTGTAATTCTTTTCCTCATTGTCGGGGTGATAAAATTTTTTAAATATAAGCCATCAAAGAATGAGATTAGTAAATCTATGAATAAAACCAAGAGTGATATTTTCCTACGCCGAATACAAATTTATCATAAATTAATTCTTACTTCTATGATTCCCAATAATAGATTATGATTCACCAAATGACCATATCTGCCAGTATTTTTTCTTAACTCTAAATAGTTTATTTATAATATTACAATTCGAATTAGCAATATATGTGTGTGTTTAGTAATAAATATTATTGGATCCTTTATTTTATTTTTTTATTATTTTTTTTTTATCATATCCTGTAACATCTTGTTTTATTCTCATTATTATATTAATTCACTAATGTTAAATTTTCAGATTTACTATTGACTTCAAAGTCGTTTAAGTTATTTTATATTATTATTATTTTTAATTTAATTAATTTTTTTTAATGTTTACTTTTTACTTTATTTTCATCTTAGTAGTTATTAATTAAATTATTAATCGCTCGAGATCAATTTATGTTGTACTTATCTAGCTTAAAAATTGTATAGCCTCCACAACACTCTAATAGTCAAAACGGTAGTATTTACATTTCACTTATGTCTTCATTTTATTTTTACGTGTTATTTTGGCACCGACCGATAGATCTTGTCATCTGATCGGACCATATTGGAGGTAATTTTTTAAGCGAATAAAATAAAAAATAAATAATAATTATGATATTTTTCATATTAAACCGTACATTTAAAATTATATTTTTATTGTTGAATTTTGGTATAATTGCATATAGTAATTATTCGAATTATGTAGTGTTATTCGTTGACAGCAGAGCCACCATGTTATGTATACTTTGAGTAAAACACGGGAATAGATTCCTTTGATGACAGCCTGTTCGGTGTTCCGTGTGAAGAGGCAGCCCAAGACAAACGGTGAAGAATAAGTGTCACAAACGGAGGGTGGACTCAGGATAAAGGAAGAGGCTGGGAGACGCTCCACAATGCCCATTGTCCTTGCCCCAGTCCGCTGCGAGTTGCTTTTTCAAGATGTTCCTCGGTCGATATGAGGCATCGCTTCTCGTTCAAGATAGAATATATAAAATGAAATATGAAAGATGATGAGCCAAATTAAATAAGTAAATATCTGGCTTGGATTTATCAATAATAATAATAAAAAAAAAACAGTCTCGCAACTGTCGAATGCGTGTTTACAACAGATTTTCAATTCACCTAGATCGCCACCATACCTAGAATCATCATATCAACATTAAACTAACTCAACGCAAGGTTAGCAATGCTATGTCCTATCCTAAATAGAAAATCCAAATTAAAACCAGAAACAACTGCTCTTATTTTTAAAACAATTCTCAAGCCACTGCTGATGTACGGCTGTCAAGTCTGGTGAGCGGCATCTTTTACGGGAAAGAAAAAATTACAACCTTTTCAAAATAAAGTCCTAAGAATCGCATTAGTAATTACAAATGGAGTCGATAGAGGATTACATAAAAACTCTCTCTCTCTCTCTCTCTCTCTCACAATCTTAAATTAGTGATTTCGGTTTCTCATTACTTTCTGAATTTGAGTAATCTGTTTCGGACTATGACCCCAAAACAAATTTATAAATGGAAGATTTTTTCTACTCCTTCAAGTTATAAAAATAATTTCTTTTATTTTATAAATAACTTGATAGAAGTAATAACCAATTTATACAGTTTTAACCACGGATGAATTTTATAGTTAAATAAAAAAAAAAAAATTTTCCTAAGGCTTAAAACAAGTTTCCGGAAATAAAGTGCACCAGTTATGAGGCATCTACTAGGCCTGCAATTCCTAACAGTCATGCGGGTCATGTATCACAACCCCTAAGGGGCTCCTGATTTGATCATCAATATATTATATATTTTTTACTATATTACAGTTGAAATGAAAATTGTTTATTGATAAATTAAAAAATTCAATAAGACAACAATATTTTAGAAGTTTTAAATTTATTATAGATGCATTGGGACAGCAATCATAACGAAAATATCCTATTTACAATTATTTCATTCCTTAATACTGTTCATAAAATAAAATTTTTATTGATTTTTCTTAATTCAAATCATGTAACAAAACTTTATTAGGTTCAATCTTACTTAAGACGACATTTCTGTCATGTTTCAAAATAACTATTCCATTAAATTATATTAAGACAACAAAATCTAAAATAATTATTCACTAAATAAATTTGAGGATAAAAATTGTCAACGATATTAGCCACCATACACTTTCCTACAAAATAAAATTAATTCATTGATTTGAATAATGCAAAAAAAATACATTAATTATTTATTTATAAAGATAAAATAATTAAAATTTAATTACAACTGAACGTATTATGTACGTATTAATTGTTTATAGCAACTAAATAATTTAAATATTAAAACTAAATTATATATTGAAATTGAATTACATCTGTAATATATATATTAAAATTAAATTGCAAATGAAGCATAAATATGAAATTGCAACTAAAATGTTCATTCAAATAAGCTTTACTACTCTAATATTTACTGAGAAAAAAAAATCATTTTCTGTATGAACTTTGTTGTTTCTTTTACAGAAGTGTCCCAAAACATTCCTCAGTCTCATTGAATGAGGAACAAGCCAGAGTTAGAGGAGTTACATTTTTCCTCCCTAATTGACTAGAATTTTTTTATTATTCTAGTAAAAAAAAAAAAACAGATTTCAATTGCATAAAAAATACAAAGGCAAAATGGATTATATATTTAAGCAATTATCAATAACGAAATACAAGAAAATAAAAGAAAAAAATACAAGATTTAAGGAGTAACTTTCACATAACGGTGTCAATTGTTGGGTGATAATGAAATATCCTGTTGACAAATCTGGTTTGAAAAAAAAAATACAAACAATAATGTTCCTAAATGTTTTTGTATAAATTAAAAGAATAAAATTTATTTACTAATTACAATTTTTATGTTTTAACTGCAATAAGGTAGACTATCGACTATATACATGTACTGTGCCAACTTTTCTTTACCTGCTTGCTCGGTAGTGAAAGAGGCCAAAACTTATTATAACGTATTTTTTTTGCTTTTCTGTTGTCTCTTAAATCTTAATGATACTATTTATAAAACTGTGATTTAGGTATTTCAATCTGATACATGTTTACCAGTTACCCAAATAGGGTTAAATGTTATTTTATTCAAGTTTTCTTTATGGGGAGCGCATCCGATAGTCATCCAAAGAGCCAGTTAGTCAGAGATTGACCGCTGAATAAAATATTGGACCAGCCGTGATTAGGGGAATGGATGTCATTTGTAGTGGAAGCATAAGAGCAGTTTTAACTTTTAAATGCAACCAGCATTCGAATTGAAGGAGGAAAAAATAGCTCGTTCAGTTCTAGGAAGGGATATTAGAATTTCAAATCCTTATTCAAAACGGTGCGTTTAGTTATTCAAATAAGAGCAGTTCCCCGAAATTCAATAGGTACCTACCTCATGATACCTTCTGCTGAATCACAAAAATATTTTTAGAGGATTATTAAAATTAAAGGAACCCCCTTTACTCTTACAATGTATCTTAATCATTTTATTTTATTGAGGGTTTATGATGAGTAGTGGTTGAAATTTTGTCAGCATGTAAAAATAATTGATTTAAAGACATTCTAATACTTCTAACCATTTTACAATTGAATCAATATTTATATCTTAGAGTGTAATCCATAAGGCGAGTGTGTGGCTGTGGATCTAAATTTCTAAAAAAATATACTTTAAATTAGATATTTCAGAGGTAGGGGTTTTGAAAATATGAAATTTAAGCCCTGCCAATAAGATACATATGATATTAAAGAGCATTTTATTATATTTCGATATAACGAGTATAATTAAAATTATTAGAACTGTTTACAAATTATATATTAATAAAACTTTAACTTTTATAATTAGTCTTTTTCCAAGATACAAAAGTCAAATTGGAAAGATTTATTTCATGAATATGCAAGTTTTCTCTTGCATTCTGGATTGGTTTCTTCTCAATCCAGTTAAAAAGGTATTACTGGAAATTATCTAAATGTTATACAACAAAAAATTACAGTTGACAGTACATTTAGAACTTATAATATGAAAAATAATAAGGAAGTAATGGAGTGAGTGATAGAGGGGGGAGGGAGGGAGGGAGGGAGGGAGAGAGAGAGAGAGAGAGAGAGAGAGATTGTTATAAATCCAATTTTTAACTTATTAGATTTTCGTGTAGGCATAAATCGTTTCTTGGTAGTGATTAACCTTAAATGTTGTTGGAATATTGCTCGGTAAAACTTTGTTATTAAAAAAAACTACTGTTTCATATTATTTATAATATTCATGAGGTGTATAAATATAAATATATAAATATTATTTTGTATGATTAGTTAAATACCAGTTTTTTATTTAGTTTCGTCAGGTAGGTTTATTTTTATTTTCCTCTTTACTAAGTTAATACTTTTTTTTCTTTCTTAAATTATAATTTGGAGATGAAGCTTTATTTTTAATGTAAACAGTTGTTATGTATATGTTTATTTTACTTTAATTTATGCATAGACGCGGGTTGTTGGTTTTTCTAAGCCACTTTGTAGTTTGTATTTTATTTGTAATCTTTTATATTTACTTAAATTAAAAATGATTTTTATTTCTTTTTAATTAAATCTGATACTACGATCTCCCAGTTTCTTGGGCATTAGTAATAATGAATGATACATATTCATAGCAAAAATATTATATGTAAATGTGTACAAAAATAAATAGAAATAAACGTAAGAAGTGTAATTTTAATACAATTATAAGATAACAACACTAATTGTCCATATAGATATTTTCTAATTATTAGTCCCTTTTTTAAAATTTTATTATCATGTTTGGTACATATATAAAAGCTCTAAGAGTATTTCCAGAGGTAGCTTTCATCTGATTTTAATTTCCTACCCTACTGAGAAAAAAATGCAAGCTTAAGTAAAATAAATTGTAAGGTATCAGGTATATTACCAAGTGATAAATTGACAATGCAATAAAATGCATTGTTACAACATAATTTATAGCTAACTAGTAAAGTTATTTAAAAATAGCCAATGCTAATCAGAATAAGTAAATAGATTTAAATTACATGTATCGACTCGCTATACATTTTAATTTATATAAAATCAATTTAAGAAAAATAATAGCACGCTTTTTTTTTATGTATAAGGCGCTTTGATTGTTTAATTCTGTATATTTATATATGTATAATGTTGTAAATGAAATATTTTTGATAATGGACCTTCATTCCGGTATGTCAAACTTTTAATAGGGCTGAAAAGAAGTCTGAAGGTTTTAATTTTTAAGCTCCCTACATGTTTATGTTTATATTATCATCTAATAGCAATGAAAAATATCTAAATTTATTTCATATGGACTTACAGCAAATTTTGAAAACTATAAAACAAAACAAATAAAGTATTACGCAAAATATTCGGACCGAAAAAGGATGAATTAACGGGAGAATTTAGAAGATTACACAACGCTGAATTAAGGGACCTACACCCAGTAAATATAATTCACGTTATAGCATTACGGCGTATAAGATGGGCATGTAAGGTTGTAGGGCTTAGTAACGAGCGGATCCCTAAAATGGTAATTAACACTGAACCGACGGGTAAACGTCCGTGGGGTAGACCGAAATGTAGATGGGAGGATTGTGTTAAATCATAATTTAATGGGATTAAGTTTGGAGGGGGATCACTGGAAGGACGTATGCAGAGAGCGTTTGGTGGTATCGGCATCGAACCTTAGGGTTCGTTAAGCCTTTATTATTTATTAAACAAAACAAAGGAATTTTATGAAAAATGTTTAATAAACGAGTTTCGATTGACAATTTTTATTGATATTTATAAACAAAGTCTTCTAATTTATACTTTTAAAAATAATACTTCTATGAACAATTTATCAGAAGATAAGAAAATGTAATGAAGTAATAGAATTTTTGGTAGATTCTTATCGAACGAGACGAGCTATCGCTTTCTGAACCTGTGCCAAATTGGAAATCAACCTGAAGTATAAATTAAAGTTTTGCCGAAAATCAACCCATTTCCACGCTCCATCTATCTACCTTTTAATTAATAATAATTTATCGGTAAAAGGGTATTATTACTAATACATTTTAAAACCTCAATTTATTTTTAATGAATTTATATAGATGGAAAATTTTTTTTTTTTTTAAATCATATTCCTTAAATTTATTATTAAGATTTTCGTTTAAAAATATTTATAAAATAGCCAAAAAACATGGTATTTATTTATTTTACCCACCATTTTTTTGTTAAGCCGCATTTTCCCGTTATAATGCTAGGTATATTTTGGTTTAAAGTTTTCTATAGTGTACCCAGTCCAGGAAAAATATTTTCCAAAGGCTTTCATTCAAGCAAAGTGGAATTAATAAATCGAAATTTTTTTTCTATAAACAATAGCTGTTTTTGAAAAAAAAATAATGCTATTATCTACGCAAAAAACAGAATAATCGAAATAGATTCATTATTAACAATATACGGAATATTTTTTTTTTAAATTTCATTTATTTATTGATATTTACAACTATTTAAAAATGTTTTTATTTTATTTATTTATTTATTGATATTTACAACTGTATAAAAAAAATACAACCAGTAAATTTGATCATAATGACATAATGATATGATACAGGATGTAGAGAACTACCCAGTAGTTGAACTCTAAAAACAGTATACAATATAAGGTCACGAGGCCATCTTCTTTTCAGGCGCCTCGGAGGATTGCCAGGAATGGAAGAGGAAGCAAGGTTAGAAACTAGTGGGTTTGGGTGGTTAGTTTAAAAAATATAACTAGTATATAATAAAAAAACAAGGGAATTTTATGTTAGTTATACAATGACATGATACCGACATGAATCCACTCATTGATAGACATCTAATAATATTTCTAGAGGAGATCTCGAGGCCATTTTCTTTTCAGACGGCTAAGAGCATTAGATCAGGTAATGAAGAAGAATCCAGGTTAGCAACAAGTGGGTTTTGGTGGTTAGAAAGTATTGGTCATTAAACTTTTAAAATCCTAACAATACTTTAGGTATTAGAGTAGGTTACCATGGAAACTTTCAATTTCATGACACTGGCGTTAAATTTTCTATTATTTCTTTAAAATTTAAATACCATAGAAAACTATACTATTCAAGTGATCATTTCCCTCATTTTATAGATGGTAATTTGAATCTTCGTCATTAAATATGTAATGTTGGAAAATAGTTATTTAGTTCATTTTATAATTTAAAAAATCCCATGTTCCAATAAAAGCACATATACGCACTTGTATAGAAGAAATGGGGTAGGTATATAAATGAATTTCATCCATCTTGTGTTCAAATTCAACTGCTTTTAGGATATGAGTGCGAAACCTGTTCCCCCTTAATTTCAGACCAGCAATGTTAATTTAAACTGGTCATAATTTCACTGAGGTTTGTTTTTTCCCCTTGTAAAGTCAAGGGAGTTAAAGGAGGATACAGCTTTACACACGTTTAATGAATAATAAAAATGAAATTTTTTTTTCAAGAGATTTAAAAAACTAAAGGGAAATTTTTTTCTTTAAAACATATTGTACTTATTTACATCAGGAAAAGCATTACGTCGAGACTACATAATATGACGGGATGTAGGGGCCTTTTTTTCACATACGCTTTAACCATAAAATGAAAAGTTCAAGGGTTAACTTTAGCTTAAATGTTAGTGATTTCAATATATAAATATTTTTTTATGACTCGTTCTGGGTACCACCCTATTGCTACAATCAGCCCATAAACTGCTTCAACATGATGATGAATTGTTTTAATAGATACCAACTCTGCATGCTATAAAATTAAGGATGGAAAATAACAACCAACTTGTACAAAGATTAACACTTGTCCGATTTGTCGTGAGCCCATCAAAGGGAAAGAAGACACTTGCCTGGTTTTTTCACTGCATTTCAGCACTTTAACATATAAAGAACAATTTAGAAAAAAAAATCTGGTAAGCTCTTACTAAAAGGCACTTGCTCCAACTTCCCTTACATCGGACATGGCACTCAAACCAAAGGTCAAGAAAAAAATCTAAATGATACTCAAAAAATTAAACAAATAATAAAAAATGTAAATAATTATACAATTAAGAAGATATGTATAAATAGAAATATAATAAATTAACAACAAAATAGATAAAGAAAATTAAATTTAAGTAACCATTACAACAGACTAATCTACACGACTATTACAAGGCCTATTTGGACATACGGAGTTATGGGGATCCATTAAACCATCAAATTTCTCCCGAATCCAATCCTTACAGTCCAAAATCCTTCATAAAATCCTTAATGCTCCTTACTTTGCCACAAGTCAAGTCATCCATCAGAACCTCAATGTTCCATATATTGCCAATTTGGCCAGAGTCAGGTACCAATCCTCCCATGATAAACTTCCCAACCAACTCGTTTCTAACCTGGCTTCTCCTTAATTACCTAATTATCCTCCTAGGTGTCTGAAAAGAAGATGGCCTCGAAAAACTCTCCTCATGTCTGTATCATGTCATTATATCACTTACAGCAAATTTACTTGAGATATATATATATATCCTGTAATAATATAGGATATATATACAGTTGTAAATAACAATAAATAAATTATTAAAAAATATTAAACTTAAGTAACAATAAAATAAATCCACATTTATATAATATTTGGATTCAGCCTTCAGAACTCCGAATCAAGTTTTGTCACCCTCCAGTGCCTGGGAAAGCAGGGATCCAAGATATCCCACCGCTTTTCTTCCACACACGTCACTGGTATCTAAAAACCAATGTGTACTGAGCCGAATACATCTGCATCTATGGAAGGTTATTTTGTTTAACAAAATAACCTGAATTTTTCGTCCTATTTGTTAGGAAAGCTAAAGAAACTTGAAAAAAAACAAAAAAACTCGAGTGCTCTAAAAGCAGGTTTTGATATAATTTTTTACGAATCCAAGGACCCAGGTTCGAATCAGGCTGTGACACATAATTATTTATTCTGTTACTGTAACTTATAGAAGCCCCCCTGGGGTCCACCCAGCTTTATAAAGTGGATACTCTTAATAAGAAAATAATCTGGCAGTTGAGCGCGATCTTGAAAAAATGACCTCCTAGCACAACCGTTGCTCTAAAAACACACTTCCTTACAAATTACAGCATCTCTGACCCTTCATAGGTTGTAGCGCTTCACATTATCATTAATTTTATTACTTCGTAAATATAAGTATACTGACTACAAACCACTGATACAAATACTTTTTTTCCTAATAGTGATATTATTGGAATAAAAAATACAAAGCACTATTGTAAAATCGTATCAAATCAAATCTACAAGACTAATAATTTTAGTTTGTACTTTATTATGACCCAGTTCTGTCGTATAAAAACTAAAAAAAAATAATGCAATTTAATATATATTTCTTTGGTTTTATCTGTATTTTTATGTATTAAGGAACGATACATAACGTTTTTCCACCTTTCGCCACCAATAATTATTAAGGCCAAATAATGTCAATGTGGTAAATGGCCAAATAAAAAGTGAATACTTTTTTTTTTTTTTTTAATTTCAATCATTAATCATTGTTTCATAAAAAACTATTTGGTATGAAAACAATTGAAAAAAAAGTGAGTTGAAATAAGATATAAATATTGAATGAAGGATGAATTTTAAATGGGATTGATAAAAAAAAAATGTTGGGGTTCTGTTCGATTCCACCTCACCAATTGCGTCGGTAAATTTTAGTTTCATACGGAAATACAAGTTTTGAGCGCCCCTTAGTCCAAATAACCAAGTTTTGCAAAATGATCTATTTTTTTTGTTTTATTTTTTCATAAATAGCCTGTACGATTTGGAATAAACCTGGTATATGAATGAAATATAAAGTTATCTTTAATATCAGTTAGGTTTGATTCTCATTGAAATAGTTTAACAGGCCATTAACGCCAATTTTTCGAAAAATCATTCTCTGAAGTACCTAAAGTTATATTTATTTGAAATCATTGACCATTGCTTATTTTTAAATGTAATAAAAAATGTAAAATATAATGGAATTTATTAATTTATTAAAGGAGAAATAAATACCCGGTATCTTCCAGTCCTATTTATATGTAATACTGAAACGACAAGAAACCGCTCATAGATTTCGATTGCTACAACACCTACTAAACAAACGCTCTAAACTTCCCATTCACTGCAAAATTATTATTAAACGCTATGATAATCAGACCAATTTGGACACATGGAATTGAGCTCTTGGGCTCCACCATACCATCAAATTCCTCCCGCATCCAATCCTTACAATCCAAAATCCTACGTAAAATACTTGATGCTCCTTATTACGTTACATATAAACTCATCCACAAAGACCCTAAAATCCCATTCGTTTCCGATTTGGTCCAAAGCAGATATGCGTCTTTTCATTCCAAACCCCTTAACCATCCTAACCCATTAGTTCTTAATCTCTGATCCTTAACAATCCCTGATAATCCTCTGAGACGTCTGAAAAAAAGATGGCCACGGGACCTTCCAATTTAAATTAATACTTGAAGTACCACAAACGGTTGGTTCCTTCCTACGATTTTCAAGTGTAAATGAACCATTCTACATATTTACTTATTGTATTTATTATTTGTACAGTTGTAAATTACATTAAATAAATAAATAAAAATTTACATGTACAAAGCATTGTTATATTTTGTCAAATTTCATTCTTGGCAGAAAATAAGTTTATATTTATTTATAACTCCTGGAGAAACCGTAAAATAGGTATTTTTATAAACAAAAAAATAATAATTTATTGTTTGAAATTTTCGCCTTTCGGGGGTGCTAAGTGAAAGTTGTGTGATGCACACGACGCACCATATTGTTTTTTTTACTATGTTCCTCTAAAATTGTATTATTTTTTTAAATTAAAGTTTTATTCAAAATGTTATTTTACTTTTGTTTGATTTATTCCAAAACGTTTTGAATTTTCTACAAGAAATTAATGATTTGATGAGTATGTTTTTGGTAATTTGTCGTTTGAAAAACTTCTAATGGTTAGTACATTATTTATTTGATAATTACATGGTTCCATAGGTAGAGTGGAAAAGTTTAAAGATCGAGTGTACATGTTTAAATGGATAAATTAGTGTGAGGCAATCTAGCGTACAGAGATATCCGAAGGGGTTAAAACTTCGACTCTGGTTATATTTTGATACAGCTTAACTCCGCTTAAATTCGTTAAGACACTTTGCGATGAATTTCTTATAAGTTCATGTTAGTTCTGAAGAACTGCTTTCCTCTCAATATTTAAGTAACTGCAGTGCTTAAAATTGTCTCTTAGCCTTTGAGATTTATTCTGTCATCTATATTTATCAGAAACAAAGTCAGGAGAGAGAAATTCGAAACAGTTTTTTTATTACTAGTTTGATTTGAAAAAAGTACAAAGTATATATATATCAGAAAGGGTGGCGTCAACCGTATTGTATTTTCTATGGATGGTATTACCTGTTAAATTAGACGATAACAAATGTTTGTGTTCCGAAATTGGTTTAATAAAAGCCCCATTCTCGATTTAATAATAGAACACGAAGTGACTGTTCAACAAATATCAATAGAGCTCTGTGGAACTGCACTCTTTGAAGGCTGGATCAATGACAGGTTATTTTTAATAAAGTTTCAAATAAACCTACATATTAGGTTACCTGTAACTATCTATAAAAAATAACACGTTAGGAGTTAATATTATTTAATCTTAGCTTTTTTTTTCTTCTTATACTATCACTTTTTTTTTATTTTTAGATAAAATATAAATAAAATTTTTGGAGTTTTTTTTTATTTATCCATGTTTAAGTATAAAAACATTATAAAATTATATTAAAAACAAATTAAAACTCTGCTTAACTTCTTCAATTATTTAATATATTGGACGTTTCGAGCTTAAATTAGCTCATCCTAAAAACTGCAATAATATAATATTGTATATACATCTATTGTAGGAGCGGTTAGCTAAGTGGCAAGGCACCGTGTTGCTAACTCCAAGAACTCAAATCCAGCTGTAGTCTTAATTCGGTTATACATCATAATGCTTTTATTATGATTAAAACCAGAAAAATAACATTTAACCCTTCAGCATAAGTTACAGCTATTTATATTGTTCTGTTATATCTTCAGGTATAAAGAAACAAATGACGTTCACATGCATGTCCTACATAACTATAATAATATATAGAAAGACATGCTTTTATAAACATTGTAGAGTATTCATTTTTTAAATAGTTTAATTAGTAATAGTGGAATTCTATATACCTATTTTGTAAGATGCAAAGTACTTTTAAAGACAAAAGACGTGTACTATATACGAGGGCTGTCCAGAAAATAACAGACGTTTTGAAATAAACAATACACAAACTGAAAAACTCAAAGTTTGTTGTATACATTTGAAAAGTACACTCTTAAGCTATTTTTCTATGTAATCGCCATTCAAATTGGGACATTTATCATACCGTGGCCCAAGTTTTTCAATACCCTGTCAGTAGAAATCTGCCACCTGCAATTTCAACCTAGTTTACACCGGCATGCAGTTCGGCGTCAGTACCAAAGCCTTGTTTACCGAGCCATTTTTCATCGCTGGGAAGAGGTAGTAGTCGCTCGGCACCAAATCCGGGCTTTATGGTAGATGATCAAACACTTCCCATCCAAAACCGTCCAAGAGTGCCCGAGTATGATTGGCCGTGTGTGGACGTGTGTTGTCGTGAAAAAACAACATCTCAAGTTTTCTCCGAGACTTATTTTATATAGCGCGCCGTGTTTCACAAAAACTTTCTGAGTTGATTGTTGTTCCACGTTCCAGAAAATCAACGAGAAGTACTCCCTCTGAGTCCGAAAACACCTTGCTTGCTGACAGCGTTTGCAAACACTTTCGTGGTTTCTTTGGAGATTGTATATGCGCCTATTTCATCGACTGCTGTTTTGTTTCACAGTTGACATGCTTCGCCAATGTCCCGTCCCCGGTTACGATACGTTCCAGAACTGCATTACTATTTGTGCTATATTCTTAGAGAAAGGTCAGTGCTGCAGCTAGTCTCAGTTCCTTATGGTGTTCTGTTAGGATTTTCGGAACCCACCGAGCACAAAATTTGTGGTAACCAAACTTCTCCGCCACAATTTAATGCAAACTCAGTGAAATTTGGGGATAATGTTCCGACAGTTCTGTAAGAAATGTCACAAGACTAGGCCTACTACTACGGTCCTCGTCGTGAACACTTGTACGGCCATTTTAAAAATCAATGCACCATTGCCTCACTCGATTTTCACTGATCCCCTGCCCGTAAACATCTCAAAGCTGACTGATAAATTTCAATTGGACTGTTGTTTGGAGTCAACACAAACCGAATCACAGACCGCACTTCACAAGTAGCAGAATTTTCTATTACAGGGCACATTTTGACAACTCACAGAAAGCAAAGTGTAGAACGCACAGTCCTCATGCTACAACAGCTGGATGCTTACTGAATGTAGGAACGTTCGGGCACCAAGATGGCGGCTCAACCCCCACCCGTCACCACGATAAGCCAAAATGTCTGTTACATTCTGGACAGCCCTCTTATAAAAAATAACATTAAACAAATGATCAAATACAAAATAATTTCATTCTGTTGGTATAAAATAATTTTCAAACTCTTATTTAATTAAACCAACCTTTAACAAATATTTGTGTTTGTCGCTCGTTCATCTGTTTCAGTATTGGCCTATGTAGAAAAATCGCGAATGGGAGGAGTCTTAGCTGTGAACCTCATGTGTTCTTTGAAGGGAGGTGTGTAAGCAATTATAGTTGATTTTATCGGAATAGAACCTCCGTATTTGCGAAGCCTTATTATTATTTGTACTGCGAAAATATAAATTTACTTGTAAACATTAAGTCATGTTTATAGCAAAAAGGAATTTTTCATTTATTAAATTTTCTTATCAATTAAATGATAACAATCCTTTTAGAAATCAGCTATCATAAATTAAAGCAATTGTAATAACTCTAGAACAAAAATTATTCGAGCTAAGATACTTATTAATAATTGGAGAAGAAATAATTGTTTCAGAACGCCTTAACTCTGGAACAACTGATGGATTTTTCCTTGGAGGATTCCCCTTCGGCACTTTTTTTTTCTACCCGATGCCGTTGAGAACCGACCCCCTTTGGAATTAATCAAAGTGTAATTCGATTCTAAGAGTTGCTTCAGACGAGGATAATCCCGTTGGCGGATCAACGGATGTGTTGTCTCCATCAACCGATTTTCGATATTGGGGTGGGAGGGGGGAAAGAAGGACTCAAATCCACGTTTCAGGGAAAGCCTTTATCTAAGAATTCCAATTTTTTTTCTGACCTTATTACATTAAGAGATAGCTGATCAAGCCCAACCAGAATGAATCTAATGACTAAATCCTATTAGTTATAAAAACTGGTTCTGGATTTTCCAGATTATATCTCTGTTTTATTACAAAGGTGATCTCATAAGAGATCCGTGATTCCCCTGTTTTACGAAATACTAAATTCCGTTTTTTGGTCCCTTTTATTCAAATCGGTGAGGTTCTAGAGGAGCGTGGATCTTAAAATTCGCAAAAAAGATTACTAGATTAATTTATAAAAAAAAAATTTTAACCCCCTACCTAACCTAATATGAAAGTGTTCATAGATGCGTTCAAACCATTGAAAACCTCTAAAACATTAGGAATTCGCGAAGTTTTGGATGTAATCTAATCCCTATTTTTCGTTTTTTTTTTTTGTTTATAAAACACCCTTACTTAACAAAGGTATTAACTCTCCAAATTCGAATTTGTTGGTTATTAAGTTCTCGTTAAAACTTGCATATTCTGGAAATAAATCTTTACAATTTGTTATTAATAAATAATTTTTAAAAGGTTCTAAAAATTCTAATTATACTCACTATATCGAAATAATAATTAAATGCTCTTTAATATCATATATATCTTATTGTTTATTCTCTCTCTCTCTCTCTCTCTCTCTCTCTCTCTCTCTCTCTCTCTCTCTCTCTC